>NW_024354500.1:17967617-18052872 GCF_902729225.1 Pteropus medius
AGAAACTTGATTTTATAAAAGGTAGTAAATTGAAATTATAACCTGTATAAGTAAAATTAATTACATTCACAGTTGGAAAGGGACATACTTAGCCCATCTCTTCATATACATAGACTTAGGCTGATCTTGTGTTAATTTCTTTATAGTTTTGTATTCATTCATTATTATACTATTTTTTTTTTTTGCAAAGAACTATTATTTAAAACAATTCTGATGAACTTTTCAAGTAGAGAGCCACCAAAGCCACAGTACAACTCTTGTACTGTTAAGGAGAGATAAAAATTTAGAGGTGGAAATAATTTGAGAGATTATATAGTACAAACATTCATCAAGGAAGCCCAATGATATTAGAAAGTTTGCCCAAGATATCACAATACTCTATCTCAGAAATTTGTCATTTTACTACTAAAGTTCTAGCTTGCATTTCATATACCCTTAAGGATGTTTCAGCTCAGAAGTTCTGCATTCTTATGCATAATGGAGAATTTGAATCTTTAGTATACTGTGGAGAAGAAAAATAGCCCTGACGCATTATTTTAGCAAAACTAATCATGTTCTCTCCTGTTGGAGTTAAGCCATTTGAGGTTAGGGGCAGCGGGGATGGGAGGAGATGTGGTACAAAGTTTTACCAAAGTTTAAAGGTAAAAAGTTTAATGAGAATTTCAGAGGCCAGTCATTCTGTACAATCTTATGAGATCTTAGTGAATTTCAAGTACTAGTCTGACCCAAATGAGGACACCCATTTAAATCTTACATCGTATTTCCATTTCATAGGCTTTGCAAGAGGAATGGTCCCCCAGTATATCTTTCCTTCTTCCCAGAGTATTAGCCCTGAGAAGCCAAAACTTTCTCCAAATCTATGAAAATAATTTTAAAACTCTACAGAACATTTAAGCCTTTTAAAATAAAAACTTTCAAAGATATTTGCTGTTTGTGAAAGATTTCTTTTATTTATCACCAAAGGCTGGAATTACTTACAGCAAATCTGCTTCATTTTTCTTCAATGGAAGTCTCCCAAAAATCATAGAAGTTCTGAGAAATCAAGTCCTGAAATATTCTTAGGCTTCTGGGATATTGAAGCTGGAGATTTATATTTATTAAATCCATCTCTATATTTTTGGCAGTTAGTTTCTCACACCTTGACTTTAGAAATCTGGGAATCATCGACACGTCAAACCTTCAAAGAATATGAGACTAATTTATCATAAAGCAACATAACTAATTACTGGTATTACTTTTTGAACTGTTTCCACAATCTAATACTCCCGGGATTTATACATGGCGAATGCATTTAAAATGCCATCTATCATCTGGATCCCTATTTTCAAGCCTTTAGGCAAATGTTTTTGTAAACAATTGGCCCTTGAAGGTATCCTTGGAGCCAGGAGGCTCATGTTTCATTGGACCAAGAGAAGCACATTCCAGAGTTGAGGATCCTCTGAGGACAAAACTGTGAGTCAAGTTTCACAACATCATATCATTAAGCAGCTCACTTCAAATGATGTAATAAATTCAAGGTAGGAAAAAAAAAAATCCCTGCTAAATTCTACCTCCAAGGACCCACTTATACAGCTTCCAGGGTGACCTGTGAAACTGTTTTTCTAATTTTTAAAATTGAGACAATGATTATGAAATACAAAATGTAAAGACCAACTATAAGTCCAGGGTTTAATGCTGTAATCAACAGAGGGTAAAAGAAAGTGAATTGAACATATGCTGAATATCAATATAATTATGATTATACGACATGGTAAGGAATCATAAATAGTAACTAACAATGAGACTGGTGACATGTATACAGCTGACTTTAACATTTTTAAGGGCCATTTGGTAAAGTGATTGGTAAGTTCAGTTAAAAAGGAAACGCCTCAGCACTTTTGCTCAGAGCCTCTACTCAAGACCTTGTGACAAAAATCACCTGAAGTACAAGTTAAAAACTTAATTTCTGAACATCATCTCAGTTGGAATGCCAGATAAAATACAGGATACCAGTTAAAGTTGAATTTCATATAAATAATGAATAATTATTTTTCTACATTTTATTTCAGTTAAACGATGAATAATTGTACTTCTATATTTTTCTTTGCTAATCCTGGCCATATCCAGAAAACAATTTTGAACTTTAAAATTCTGGCCCTATCACTTGAAGACAGGGTAACATCGGTGAATTATTTAACCTTTCTAAACCTTGGTGTACTCTCTGTAAATTGGATGTAAATGATAGTTTGTGTGAGGATTAAGTTAAGTAGCATATAATAGATGACCAGGAGAATGTCTGCAACCTAGTAGACATTGAATGAATGGATTTTTGCATTAATTTTCTAGGGTTGCCATAACAAATTACCACAAATTGGAGAGCTTAAAACAACCAGAAATTTATTGTCTCACAGTTCTCGAAGCCAGAAGTTTGAAAGTGTCCACAAGACCAGGCTCCCTTTGAAGGCCCCAGGGAAGAATTCTCCTTTGTTTCTTTCTAGTTTCTGATGGTTTCCCACAATCCTTGGTATTCTATGGCTGTAGCTGTATTATTCCAATCATTGCCTTTATTGTTTTACATGACTGTCTTCTCTTTGTGTGTGTCTGAATGTCTCTAAAACTTTTTCTCCTTATAAGGACACCAGTCATTGGATTTAGGGCCCACCTTAATCCAGTAGGGCCTCATCTAAACTTGATTACATCTGCAAAGACCCTATTTTCAAATAAGATCACATATACAGATACCAGGAATTAGGACTTCAATGTCTCTTTTGGCGGGCTGCAGTTCAATCATACAGATTTATTATAACATAAATAACTCACTTAATCTTGTTTTCCTTTTCCAAAAATGAAGCTACTAACATCTACTTCACAGTGGTTATGAAACTTAAATGAGATACTCCATGTGAAAAAGTCTACCACATGCTTGCCACATTGAACAGAGAGAGTCTATCTGAATTTTCCTTTTTCAGTTTAATCATAACCAGCCATTCTGCTTTTTATTTTTATAGATTATTATTTTTAAGCACAAGAGCCAGCTCTTCCAAAATTAAAAAATTTTGTAGAATTTTACCCAGTTTAGAAGCTTGAGTGTATGTGGAACATCTGTGTAAACACAGTCCCTATCATTTACATTTATAGATTGGACTTGTTTGATTCGATGACTAATGTGCACACCAAACTCTTCTCTTTGGTTTGCTGGGCCTATGTGTGCTTTCCTTACGGAGAGGGAAAGAGGATTCGGGGAAACAGTCATACTATTCTTTGCCTGAGTGACCTACATAAGTGGCTTCCTTGAAAAGATGTGTTTAGTTAGTTTTCCCTCCACGCAGAAAGGAAATAGTGTCTTTTCTGGGCTGGGCCAAAAGATATTTTCCCAAATTTGGAGAGGAAGGCACTGTTGTGAAATAGAACCACCTAAATTTCTAAAGAAATTTGATTCTTGCCCCTGGGAAGGGAATGACAACAGAAAAGTTAAAAGTGAGAGAATCCTAGAACAAGAATACCTTTGCCTTGTTTCCAGTTGCAACCCAAAAGATCATTGTCCTTGCAAAGAAGTCTCACATCCAGAATGGTGCAAAATTGTGGGGCAGCAAAGGCAGAACATTTAGGCTGTTAGGTCCTAAAGTAAACCTCAGGATTCCAGGAATGCATGAAGGAAAGAAGTCAAAAGACTGCACGTGCCCTCAAAGTTCAGGTAGAAAGGAAGAGCTCTGTGAACTTGGACATCAGGTATTATAGTAAACCCAGGGATTTCAGGTGTGGCATTAACAAGCACATGTTGATGATGACCCATTAGGAAACGTTATATCTCAGTGGAGGCTGGTGTTCAGAGATGATCAAAGTTCAGGTGCCCCTGGCCACCAGTGCTGAACCACCATATGCTCCCCAGAATTTCAAGAGTGAGAAGAAGAAAACTCTAAATGTACTAATTCTGACTCTTCAACTCATTGAGTTTAAATCCAGAAGTGATAAATTTTGAGCCTGAACAGATCAAGTAATCTCTACTGAGTTCACTAGATAGTGACTTAATGATGTTTTCTAATATAAAGAAAAAGGGGGAGATAGAGATAGAAATTGCATTTGTTTAAGAAAAGATGATAAAAGTCACAGTTTTGAACATCGAATTTTTTGCAAAATTACACACAGTCACACAAATAAAAGTGACTCCTTTCATTCATCTGGGAGCACCTGAATTTTTTTTCTTTTGCTCTCTGCACTTCATTTTATCTTTTTAAAGAAACCAATTTTCTCTGCTCTTTTTTCAAACACGGATGCATCGAAATAATGCTCTCAGCCCCAGATCTACTTCATCACGACAGTGACAGCAAAGACTAATGTTTTTAACTCCAAATATTAGAGTCCCTAAAGGATCTGACTGTCTCACTGGAAATTTTGTCCACTGTTGATTAGGTTGTTGGAATTGGGATCATGTAATACTAACCTGGTTTTATACCCATAGGAGATATAGAAGAGGAGGAGGGGACAGAATAGGAAAGAAGAGGGGAGAAGAGAGAGAAGAGCTGAAAACGTGCCAAAAATGAATTTTTTATAGAACTACACATTTGAGGCAATGGAATGAAATGACTACATTTATAGACAGCTTGATCAACATTATTTCCTATAGTCAGCAGGAAGGTTAAGAAAGGGTCATCAGGGAGAAGAAAGTCATTTGCAAATATATAAAATTCTAAATTCTCCAACTCAGCAATTAGAGCTCGAATTCATCACAACAAAGCAATCATTAAGAAATGTCATTTTCTGGAAGCTATGTCATATCCACCAACAGTTATTGATCAATTTCAGTGAGCCAGTCATAGTAAGTGGAAAGTTCTGGCTGTTGGCATTAAAGACATGGCCCATGCCCTTGATTCTAGTGAGGGAAATTTAACGAGACAGTTGTAATGTAAGGTGGTAAGCTCTATGATACACATAAGCATGGGGTACTCTGGGAGTAAAACGAAGTACACTCAATTCAACAAAATATCCTGAGACACAGGGCATATTTTCGCTTAGAAAAAGCTAAATATATGAATGCAAAATGTTCTCTCACAAGTGTTATTTCTGATTTACTGCATTCTAAATAAGATTTCACCACAATTCTGGACAAATAGAGTATTTAGTAAACTTGACAGTAATGTAAAAATTATGTACAAACAGACTTACAAAATGTGAGTTCAAGAAACAGGAATTTCAGAGAGCGTGATGATCATCTTGTCACCTCCAAGGCAATCATTTGAGGTTTTCTTAAACAGGAAGCCTGTAACAATAGTCTCTTCATTAGCTGCCCCTGGAGATCTGTTATGGTAAAAGACTAAACATTTAAACACTGCATTTAAACACTGTAACTAATTGTTCTCTGTGTGTAGCCAGTCACACATTATAGGAAGAGCATAATAATAAACAAGAAACAAGTGATTTATATATTTCCAAAATGAAAATTCTGATTTAAAAATAAAAATAGGCTTTAATAATATACTTAAATAGGTGGAGATGACTGAAGGACAATCCAAATTTATAATGCCTGACTTTATATACCAATTGGAAAAAAACACCCAGACATTTGGAACTGGAAGCTTTATGCCTCTGCTGAGTAACAGAGGAATGACTGGATGTTCATTATTTCCAAAGGAAGAAAATGTAGTAAGCTGTGGAAGTACTGATATAGTCATTTTTAAATGTCTGCTTTTTAATTTCTTCTTCAAGTAGTGAACGGCAAATGAAGTAATTAGTAATATTCGCATACACAAAATAATCTTGTTCTAATCCAAGATTACTTATTGGCAGAGACAACACTTCGTGGTCATGAAATTCCACTTAATTTTCCTCTTTCTAAACACACAGGAAGATTATGTTTCTTAGCCTCCTGGGCTTAGTTCTGGTCAATAGGATGAGAGTATAAGTGATGTATATCCCTTCTAGGCCTGGCTATAAACCTTCTTCAAGTGCTCTTTCTTCTTCTGTGGCAAACTTAGGGACCACAGGTTTAAAATAACAGTGTCTCAGCATGAAAGGAAACTGAGTCCTTGAGTTATCAATTAGAAGATCACCAAAGAGAGCAATTCTAACTATGTGTATTGTGATAGTGGGTGAAATATAAACCATTTTAATGCTAAGCCAGAAGATAGAGGGCTTGTTTGTTACTGGAGCCTAAGTTAGCCTATCTGGACAAATATAACACCTTTTATGAGAATCTCAATTAATTTATGTAAGTTGAATTTCTAGTGCAGATATAAAATTGTAACAATGATTGATAAATAACTCTAAGCTCCTTCCCATTTTCCATTGAAGGTTATTTGAATGGAAAGCTTCAAATAACAAGTAAAATTAAAACAGCAATTTTCTCAGTACTTTGTATAATTCGTGATGCAAAGTAAGCACGCAATAAAAATTTGTCAAAAAAATCAAAAATATTACTTTATGAAAAGCTTGTAAGAAGTTTTTGCTTCTAAGAATAGAGAAGAAAAACAATTCAATAGAAAAAATATGGGAAATCAGAAAGAGAAAAAATAAACTTTTCACAAAAATAAAAATCACATCTCTTAATCATTTGGAAAAAATGCTCAAACTCACTCAAAAAAATAAAAAAACCGTACTGAGATATAATTTCTCACAATAATCAAAAATTAAAAATACTCCAACATACTTTGTTGAAGAAGCTGTGGGAGAATAGCACTCTTGTAAGTTGTTGATGAGAATGTAAAATGATACAATCACTGTATTGGGAAATTGGGAAATATCTAGAAAAATTACATATCCATTTACCTCTTGACTTAGTAATTCTATTTGTAGGAATCTATCTCAAAGATATTTTACCAAGAGTATGTACTTTGTTCGTATATGGCTGTTCAAAGCAGAGCAATTTGTAATATCAAAAACTGGACACAATCCAGGTGTCTATCAATAGGGGAAGAGTTGGATAAATGTTAGTACAGCCATCCAAAAGAAAAAAAGGCAAGACAGAAAAAAAGGTGTTTAGTTTCCTATTGTTTAGTTAAAATAGACATGCCTGTATTAAAAATAAAAATAGACAATGGAAAGTTAAAATGTCATAGATTTGTAATGTGTTGACCTATACCAATAGTATCTTCATTATTTTTACTGTTGTTTCAGAGGAGAGTAATTAACAGTCTTTAAGACTATATTCTGGATGTTTGGGGAGACCTCAGTTTTAAGGAAATTCTTTAGTAATTGAGAAAGTACCATTTATCAGTTCTTTAAGTTTTGATCTGTGGATTTTGAGTCAATTTTTAAGAATGAACATTATGTCGTAGTTTATTTATAGCCTAGTACATTTTAGATAGATGCATTATTGACCTAAATATCAAGCCTACATGAAAGGAAAGGTCAACTCTCATCATAAATCACTCTATAATATCTACTTATCCATTAGTTTACATTTTATATTTAAATAACAAACAGGATTAAAAGTAAATAAAATATTAATTTTTTAAAAATTTTCAAAAATCTTGCTTTTAAAAGATAAAATGGAATAGGTTGAAGGGGAAAAAGACAGAAGTCAGATTTTCTTAATTGTACATTTTTTTGATTAGGGGACTATGGAAATATTTTGCCTACTTATAAAATTAAATAAATAAAAGAACAATCCTTAAAAATAAAGTTATAACATTTTAGTCAGTACTATAACGACATGATAATATTTCAAGTGATTTTAAAATATAGTAGTTTGACTATACACTTTTAAGCCATTCCTGTTCAGAAAAAAATTACAGTTCACTGTCAGTGTTAATTTAATTTTACTTAAACACATTCTTTGAAGCTGAAGCAAATATGACCAGTTTTATATGTGAAAATAAAATATAAAAGCTTTGAGTTATTTCTAAATAGAACTTGTCTCTAATCCTAATGCAACAGAAATGTACATGATGATCAGTATTTAATAATATTTTTTCATGCGGTAAATTTCAAAGGACGGATCAACACAAAATGGAACATTACATTCTGCACAAAAATATAGTGTTTCTCTCCGGATTTTCTTGCTATCCTTGTCATTGTGCAAGCAGCAAACTTTGCAGTGACCAGTTGGATTCTGTTTCCCTGATGTTGATAGTATGCTCTTGGAGAAATGTCTTCCAGACAGGCAAAGAAGTGTGATATCATCAGAGCAAGGATGACCTCCAAGACGTTGCTACTCTAGCTTGTAATGCAATTCTAGCATTCTTTCAAACAACGTCAGTCTGAAGTTTACATGGCTGATTGTGTGCTCAGGATCATCTTCTTGAACAGGATGTAAGAGTTCAGCACTGTAATGTTTAGATGGTGGTGAAAGAATTTCTTATACCACAATTTGTGTCTTTTGCGCTCAGTCAGATAAGAAGTGAGCATCTGATCAGCTGAGTCCACTGTTCCCATATTCTTGTTATAACCCACAACGACACATGGCTTCTTAGTTGTCTTTCCATTTCTGTTGTCTACTTCAGTTACAGTATTATTGTGGAATGTTCAGAAAATTGTCACCTCCTAGTCAACACCTTTTCAGTGCCATAAGTTCACCATAGAATCTGGCTACTGTCATCCCCTTTGCACTCCTTTTTTTCCAGATTATTTGGCATCTATTTTCTGTTCAAACGAGCTGTTCCAACTGCATCAGTCCTGTTTTGATGTAATTCTCTGAAAAGCATGGGAGATGTATGGCAAACTTTGAGGGTAAGGTTAGGACTGTAATCCGTGAGTTATCTCGGGGTAACTACTGCAGCCATAAGCACCACTAGCAAGTATTCTTGAGGCAAATGGGAAATGGGTTAATGGAATATGTTCAAAGGATAAAATAACTTAAAAAAAAAATCATTTTAATTTCTTACTAAAATAAATATCATTCCTTGAGAAAATGGCTAGACTTCCTGGGTTTAAATTTAGTTTCCACCTTCTTATTAATCATCTCAGGTCAGGCACATTACTTAGCATTCCTATGCTAAGAAAATTAGGGCTAAAATAGTACTTTTTTTTCATAGGATACTTTTCAGGATTAAGTTAATTATCATAAAATATGTTTGTGGAAATAGAGTCTGACACTTGTCAGATACTCAGTAAACGTATGATCTTCCTTTTATTTTCCCTCAATTCTCTTAAAATATAATTTTTCAGGAACATGCAGGCTACTTTGAGTTGCATATACTTGACTCTTCAGCCAGAGCAAGGCTTTGACGGAGCACCCCACACTTTAAGGGTTGTAAGTCCAGCTGGTCAAGTAGACTTCAGTAGAGATTAGCGTTAGACACTTGTTTCATGCTTCACCTTCATTATTTCACTTGAAAGTCAAAATAACCACATAAGGTAGTTATTATTATGCCTTTTCTTCAAGTAAGAAAACCAAGGCTCAGAAGAAGGTTGAAAACTTATCCTTAGTCAGGAAGTAGGTGAGAGAGCCAGGTTCCAAGCTATGGCTGTCTTAACACTGAGCTCTTTCCATCACATCACTGTATTTCCAGGTAAGACCTCTCATGTCTCGTTGAGTGATATCTGAAGTCCCACTATAACAGATTTCTTCCTATGGCTTACCTCCTTTCCTCTGTTAAATGCAGATGTCTTTGCAATAGTCATTGCTCTCTTGGACACAGAGAAAAAGATGTATTTATATTTGGAAAAACTACACTTTCATTTTACATCATAATTTGTGTTCTCTGGAATGTTCTCGGAATCAATAAGCCATTTTTTTTTTCCAAGAAAGACTTTGAGCTTGTCATAAAATTCAAACAAGAAAAAGCATTTTTATAATGTCTGGTGAGAGAAATAGTACAGAACTCCTCTAGTAAAACCTGTACCTTGCTCAACAGCGATAGAGGAAAGGTTCTGCAGAGAACAAAAGTCCACTGGGTCATGTTCTTTAATGTCATACTATCTTATTCTTGTGTCTTTTTCTGCCTCTTCTAAAATGCAAATTTAGATGTGAGATTGTGTAAGACACTTATTTCAGACTCTAGTATATTTCCAAATGGGACTAGTAAAAATATTTGGAACTCATGATGTTAGTTGTAAAATTAAATCTATTTTTAGAATAATTAGTCAAAACTTAGTAAGATAGTTGCTAAGTTTTTTGGAGCATTTTAAGATGCAGCTAAATTTTACCATCTTCTGTTCCTAATTTTAAACTTAAAAATTCAATATGATGAGTTGATCCATATTTCCTTAAGTAGATAAACACACATTTCTCATACAAGAACTGTGTATCTGATAAGACTTAAAAATGGATGAAAGTAGAGGGATGAAAAATGAATTAAATGAGAGAACAAAGGAAATGTCTTGAATAAGTCATTACCACATGGTACATATTCTAGGAATTGTGCTGCATGCTTGGAAATGGCTATCTCATATGAACCATTTATTAGTCTAAAAACATTTGACATAGTTGAAAGAAATAAGTGAAGTTTGTATGACTTGTACATATTTGCAAAGGAAAATTAACAGGATTGTTTATGAAAACGGATCAGTTAAATTTAAAACATTCTGAAAACTTTAGCACAGAATCATATTTATATTTTTTCCACTGTTAGTGTTTTATTGGCATTCCAATTAATATTGTTCTAATTTCTTAACAAAATAATGAATAAATAAAATATAGTGGTGATAGAAATATCTAAAATTAACTTCTATGTATATATGCAAATTTAAACAATTTGTCACTTAGAGTTTATTTTTCCAAAGTCTTAATGTTGATAATGGGTAGATATTGATAGATAAGAGACACTTGAAACAAAAGGATTAGGTTTGGAACAACTTTCTGCAGCTAACAAAAATAGATGACCTTCCAAAATTATTAACGATTCTGCAAATGACTTTGTTAAAAACACATTTTGATTAACAGAATCAAAGGGGGAAGAAAAATAAAAAAATAGACCATTAAAAATCCCTTTATATATCTTAGAAAATTTGCCTACACCATCACCACCTTCTCCCTGCCTGTCGCACGCACAAAAGAATTACTTAATATTTCGTTGAAAACTACATTTTGAATGAAAATCTTTGAAATCAGCAAAATCATGTCGTAGAACTTTTTAATTTTCCTTCTAGATTATTTACTTTTATGATCTCTGGGTCAATTTTCAATATGGAAATTTAGGAAATTCTTGATTTTACTTACAGGTTAAATTATTTTCTTCAGAAGTTAATTAGGAAATAAATTTATTTCAGTAGTATGATATTTTTAGAGTCTTTATTTCTCTAACCTTAATCTTCAATAATTAGATGATATGCAACATAGAAATAGAATTTGGTAAAAGCTTGTAACAAGATATGTAGTTTTTTTAAAATGTATTTCTTTACTGTGGATGAAATTACTAATTCATGAGAAGTATGGCTTGAATTTCCAGTTTAATTAAGGTAAGGTACAATGGGATAGCATGACATTAGCCTGGGAGGATCTGGAATTCTCATCTTAACTGAATTGTTTCTCAAGTCACAAGGTTCTCCCTAAGAAACTAAATTTGTCTGTGTTTACAACCCTTGATCCATCATTATTATTTTAGTGTTTCTGGTTCCTTTTAATACTGGCCCCTCCATCCTAATTTGTGGGAATTTAATGACTCTTTTTACCCTTTGGGGTCCTAGAATGATCATGAGTTTCAGCCAAGCCTGCTCCCTTATGGGAACATGAGTCTAACACAATCTAGTCCGTATTTGATATTACATTCATTTCCACCTGTTAGCCATGAACTCAATTTTGGCAAGTGTAACAATTTTTTATATACTTTACAGCATTTTCTTAATTTTTTTCTGACTTCTCTCATAAGATAAATAATTCCATCTCTATTTTATAATCCCATCTTTTTTTTTTATATTTTATTTTTTGAGCACTTTCTTACTTTCAGGCAATACCTGATGATCCAGACTCATGTATATTCCCTGCCCAGCTTTAGACTTAGCCATTTTTTTAAAGAGCTCCGTTTCCTTTCATTGTAAACCGTATTTAGAAATAAAGATCTCAGTGCTAAGTGTGCTTATTGCTACTGCAGTATCACTATTCTAGGCTTTTCAGTGGGAAGAGCAAGGAAATATATGTAAACCAACCCATGCGTACACATACATCTATAATTATTTTTGTCTGTCTTTCTGCATCTAAGTTAAGCTGAATGACATTCATATTAATGTATCCATTCCAATTCAGTTCCATAAAGTTCAACCCAAACTTCTCCCTCTACCTTGCCGATCTGTTACTTCTCTGTCCAACAGTGAGAGACCTAGTTCTTACCACGCACCATCCATGTATTTGTTCAACCCTAATAAACATGTGTCCTTACAGTTTCCAGTCAAATCACCTTTATCCAAATTTACTTATCAGCTCTTTCTTTCTTCACCGCCTTCAGTGAGGTAGTGTCATACATTTATAATACAATTAAATTCATTTGTCACAGTCTGAACTCCATCTCAAAATCCCCAACATTGATTGATTTTTTTAATTGCATACATTAAAATTCATTTTGGGGGGTTGTACAGCTTTAGGAGATTTGACAAATGCATCTAGGTATGTCCATCACTTGAGTACCATACAGTTCATCTCAAGCTCTCTGAAGCCAGCTGCTGTTGAAACATGGAGCCACGGACTAGCTGGTAGCGGCACATATGTGGACTCCTGTATTTGGGTCTTCTGAGAAGCAGACACTAAGATATGATTAAATGTGCAAAGATTTTATTAGAGAAAAGGGTTATATTAAAGGAAATAAAGATGGAGCTGGAAAATGCTGGGAAAGATATGAGATCAAGATGCAAATTGAGACCAAGATGCAAATTGACCCCAAGTGAAGGAGAAGGTGGAGATTGAAGGGAGACATCTGAGATTGTTATACAGTGAAAAGCAGGTTTGGCAAAGCCACCAGGATTCCTTGAGCCCTTGAACTACAATGGAGTCCCATGTTTCCCAGGAATAAGTCAGCTTTAGTCCCCTGCAGCTCTCAATCACTGGTCAGAGGAATACACAGACTCTTGTCCCTTCTCTCTGTAGTTTTTGCCTCACCTTTCTCTTCTGAAGCTTAGCTTTTTCTGTTTGGGGAAGAACATGTAATGACAAGAATCTCGCAAATAAAAAAATGCCCCATAGAAAAGTACTTTAGTATATTTATATAGGTATATGTCGTGTATATATATAGGTATACCTATACACATATGTTACTTTACATATTCATTTAAAGTTCAGTTAAAAAATAAAATAAATTTAAAATAAAAGGCAGCATGGAGAATTTTATTAATAATGACATAAACCTACATTCAATTTGATAGAAATATTTTGGATTTCTTTGAATCTTGCATCAATCTTTCATTGAAGAAAAAATGTGACAGTTTTCAGTGCATCTCTGTCTACTGATTCAAAAATACTATCTATCTATATCTATATGTTAGCCTGTGTGACTCCATTAGTATTTCCCAAATAAAATTATACCTGGCTTAAAAGGGATTTTATTCTAGCATCATTTGAATATGCATAAAAGGTAAAAATAAAGAAGAGACATTTTTTCTATAAAAGTTCTGAGTAGGAGTTACAGTACTGTGTCCTCGAGTCCCTTGATTCTAAATGTATGGTAGCCATTATTGTTAACATCTAAGAAAAACCAGGTAGCATCTGAGACAGATGAAGAAAATAGTTCCTGAAAAATAACTCAAATTTATTTGCCTCAGTTCAAAGATAGTTAAAAGCAAAAGGCTGGAAACGTGAGAAAAAAGAAAATAATTAAATAATAACTATTACAGCTGTCTAGTTTTTTCCCTCACTCAGAGGAAGAGGCAGAGTTATTGAGATACAGAATGTTCAAGTAGAAACTGTGTTGCAAATAAAAATGTCAGGAGAATGGCAAGAATACAAGGGGGGTGGGGGAAAAAGAGAAAGCAGGGACTGGATTTTTCTGAACATTATTTTTAATGTAAATTGGCTTTACTGGGGAAATAAGAATTTTTTAGAGATGAATGGAGAAGAATAACTTGCTGTGAGATTTAATATCTGTAGGAAAAATAAAGATAAATTTATGATGACATAAATATAAAACTCTAAGTTAAGATTTTATTTTCTTCCTGAAGAGTTGAGTGTTTTATATATTTTACACAAAGCATTTTAAAATAAATTGTCCAATTAGTACCTTCCTTTTTATTGTTCCACTTCCACCTGGAGACAATAGCAATTTTGGCCTTGCACTAACATTCTTTCACTCCCACATTTCTGGAATGAATGCACCACGGTAGGTCAAACCTCTTCGACTGTAAATCTTTGACCCTTAAAAATAAAGTAGGGGCGTAATTCTTAGCTCCTCGTCATAAATACAAAATGTCATTATTTCTGGCAGTCACAAACATCGGTTTTAATTGTATGCCAGGAACAAAAGTTTCTAGTAATATGGATGAACCTCTTAGTTCTTTTCTTTTTCTTTCTTTTTTCTTTTTAACTGTCTCAAAAAGACTGGATAGACTAAAGATCTATATGTTCATGAGATTTTCATATTTGTATCATTATATCTGCAACGAAATAGATGATAGGTATAATAGATAATAGACATCTGTTGTACAGAACAAATTATAAATGTAAGAGAAATATAAATATAAATTAAGCAAAGCTAAACTATGAATCGAATCTAAATTTTTGGAGCTTATGTGAATTTTGAAAGAGAACAAGTTTCAAATATAACAATGACACATAAAATAAGCATACTGAGAACATATATTAATCATTTTCTTTTTAATTTTTTTAAATTTCAAGTTACTTTGTTTGCTGTCAACCATAATTTTTTCCTTACTTAAATATAGCTAGAAATATCAGTATTAATTCAATGTGGTTAAAGTAACTCTGTAAACACTTAAAAATATTCTCTAGCTAATTGAATAAGGGCTTTGCATTTAGAAATAATAAGAGAGATTTCAAATGATGATTGTATTTGCATCTTTCACTGATAACTGTCTCTTCAATGAGAAGTTTAATTTTTAGGGTTGTAAGATTGTTTCACTGCCATATGGCAGATTTTTGTATGTAAATGTAAATTATTTAGGATTTCTGTTTTAGTCAAGACCTGACCAAACGTAAGGAGAGAAATGTAATCTGAATAAATTCATGAATAACTGAGGGCAAAGGGACTATAGTATCTGTTACCACGTGGTTGACGGAAGTTGATTTGGCTGATAAAACTTAGTAGGCAATTTATCCTTCCTTGCTCAACTTCACATGTGACCTTCCAAAATCTGAGAAGTTAAAGGGTATGATCTTTTTAGTAATAAAGGAGTGAGACATTGGTCAGGGGAATAAAAGTAACTGGTACTTTATAACTGGTCTGTTATAACCTCTACAAGAATCAGCCCTCTGATTGCAATTTGGTACAAGCATAATTTGATTATATTAACAGTTCTTATGCTTTAGAAGTTATGATCAAATTAAAGCTTTATTCTGAATTTTAAAATTAAATTGGTATTTGCTTCAGCTGTTTTGTTTTCAAATAATTATCCCATTTAAAATAATTTCTCCAATATTTACTAGTCATCATTTATTCTATTTCATGGAAGGCTTATAGATAGATGTAAACCAAACAGAAAAACAGTTGAAACATTATTAATTTATCTGAATTAAGTTAGTTATTTGGAACTTGAGTAGAGGTGTCTATCTGCCAACCACATTATACTTTCTCCCTTTGCTTAGTAACAGAATACTGACTTTTAGCAGGTCACACTTCTTTCTGGGATAAAAAAAATACATTTCTCAGCATCCCGTGCAAGTAGGTGTGCCTTTTGACTAGGTTATGGACAATGAGATGTAAAAAGGACAATGAGAAAAAAGAAAAAACTTACTGAAATTACAACCATGATAGCTGATATACAAAGTTCAGTGGAGTTGGAAGATGACAGTGTAAAAAATTTCCTAGAAAGAAAAAAAAAGATGAAAAAATGAAGAGAAAAGATAAGGACTTAGAGCATGGGTCCCCAACACTGGGGCTGTGGACCTTACTGGTCTGTCCGTGGCCTGTTAGGAACAGGGCCGCACAGCAGGAGGTGAGCAGCCGGCAAGCAAGCAAAGCTTCATCTGTATTTGCAGTGGCTCCCTAGAGCTAGCATCACTGCCTCAGCTCCACCAGCATTAAATTCTTATAGGAGCATTAGTCTCTGGTGCCAAAAGGTTGGGGACCACTGGTTAGAGGATCAGTCGAAGAGGTTCCACATGCATTTAGGAAATAAGCCAATTAGGAAACAAAATGTCAGAGAAGTAATTATCGAAAAATTATACGAGAACATTTTGCAGGAACAAAAGACATGATCTCAAGTTTTCAATGACTCACTGCATCTTTAGCCAAAAGAATGAAACAAGATTATACACAAAGGAATGGCAACACTGCCGGTTAGACCAGTGCTTTTCAAATGTTAATGTGCACACGAATCACCTGGAGATCTTGTTAAAATGCAGATTCTAATTCAGTAGATCTGAAGTAAAACCAGAGGTCTTCTGTTCTAACAAGCCAGATACTGCTGCTGCTGTCCTGTTTTAGTCTACACTTGGAGTTACAAAATGCTAGCAGCTGGGGGTCGAGGCCTTCAATTTTTCAAGAGAAAATATACTGAGCCCCACAATTCTATGCACTGCCAATTTACTAATCACAATTTACTAATCACAATTCTATGCACTGGCAATTTACTAATCACGATTTAAGTGTGAAAGCAGAATAAAGACATTTCCAAACACAGCGACCTCTCGTCTGAAGCTAGCAAAATGAGGGATGAACCAAGGAGAAAGACATGAGACTTAGGAAAAAGCAATCTAATGTTGCAAAATGGTGACTTAGAGAGCAATCTGTGAAAAAACTAAAACATCGTATAAGAAAATAATAAAGTAATGATCAGTTCCAAGAAAATCAATATAAATTGTTCAAGAGATGATTCATAATCATAATATATCACTTGGCTCAGGAGTGATCTATTTTGTTTTTATTGTAATATGAGAAAATACCACACTGATAAAAATAAAAATAAGCAAAAATTATAGGTATATATAAATACATAAGTCATCTAGATTTTTACATATATAATATAATTTATGTAATTTACACATGTGATTGTTTTCTTGTAATCAGAAACAACCACAGAAGAAAAAGCTACAAGAGTTAAAAAATCATTGTTTCTGCAGAGCAAATGAGTAGAGAGTAAGATGCACCAGGGAACAGAGACTGCTTAAATTAGTTTTGAACCGTTCAGTACTATTTTATTTTTATACAATAAGAAAATATTACATTAATAAAAATAACAATGAGATGCAAAAATAAAATGATCTGTATAGATCCTATTTAAATATGATCAAATCTTAAATACCAGTTTGAGCCAAAAAACCTTTATATTTGACTTATTAATGTAAATATGTTAATGTGGAACATTATCTTTGATAAAAATATGACTGGAATGTACAAAATTATGTTAATTTGTTAGTTCACAATAAAACAAGAGACTTTAAGATACATATTTTTAATGTTGCTAATAGTAGTAAGCCATGAAACTCATTTTATATATATTGTATTTTAATTATAGTTGATGCAGCAACTGGAGGGCTAATGTTTAATTTACTATTTTAAAAGCTACTGCATTTTATGTTTCTATTTGACAGGAGGATCTCCAAAGGAAAATCTAAACCACACATGCAAAATTAATTAATTTATTCTTTCAAGTATGGAAAGTACCAACTGAAATTGACATTACAAATAGAAAAACTTAAATTTTGGAAGGAGATTTGACTTTGGGTGGGGAACACAGATGGCAAGTACAGATGATTATTGTTGAATTATACACTTGAAACCTATATAATTTTATTAAACAATGTCACTCCAATAAATTTGATTTAAAAAAATTTTAGTACAGTATTTTCTTGATGTTAAAAAATACAGTTTTAAATATGATTTAACAATTTTAGAATGCATGAAATAAAATATTTTATTTATTCAGTAATAATCAGATATTCTTATAGTCTGTAATAAACTTAAATAGAAACAATAGTGTTTTCTATAGTTCATTATTATATCAGCCTATATTTATAAATATTTATATTGCATGGGGCAAATTGAGACTATATAGACCCTCAAGTTAGTTCTTTTTAGTTTTGCCGATAATTAGAATTAGATAATTTTAGCATTTGCCAGTATGTTGGTTAGGAACCAGTTTTTCTGTTTTTAGAACCCTTTGGAATTTGGAATGGTAGATTAAAAAAACATGTGTACCTGGATTGTCAAGAATCGAAAGTAAAATACTTGTCATCAGAAATGCGCAGAAAATAATTCTTAGAGTACTTTTGCTCTTCATGAATCATGTAATTTGTCTAGTTGCCCAGACTTTGTATTTGCTTTAGAACCTAGTCTTTCAACCAAAACGTCCTTGCCAAGATTATTTCTGGGAATATTGATATATGTATAAATATATATACTGTCTATTTTTGAAAAAGGACATGCCAGAACTCTTAAAGTATATGTGTCAGAAAGGAGATTTAGTAAGAGTTCTTACTTGAGATCCGTCCAATATACTCTTGATTTTTAACATACCAGTTAAATAAGTTTGCTACAAAATTTATATGTATTCAAAATTATAAAGTAATCAAAAGAGACAATATTTTAAAATATTGAAGAAATATATATACACATTATTAATCTTCAATTAAGAAAGATTATTGTTATATTAATAACTACATCGGTAATAATATTAGCCTATATTTAAAGGACACTTACTCTAATCCAGATATTTTAATAGAAACTTTATATATTTTGTCTCATTATTTCTTACAACTTTATGAGATATGCATTATTCTCATTTAATAGATTAAATACAGAAGCATTAAATAGTTTGTTCAAATATTCACAGCTAACAAGTATTAACCAGAGTATGAAATCCAAATCTCACTATTGAACATAATATATTCAGGATAAAAAAATCAATGCTGGAAATCAAATTACTTAAAATAGTTGCTATATAAGTAAATTAACCAAATTATACAATTTTCAATTCAACAGCCAGTTGAACATATTATACTGAAATAAACATTAAAAATAGTGGGGCACAGTTTGGCTGGGGATGTTATAGCAGCCTAATTTTTCCCTCACCTACAGAGTAATTGTCACATAGCAAATATTCAATAACTATATGTTGAATTAAAACATTGACTTGTAAAAAAGAATGTATAAGACGTAGCTCTTGTCCTCAAGTAAAGAACTTGCCGCACTGCTATATGACAAGAGTTTTACTGTCAGTTGGACTCAGTTGGATGGGAGCCCAGATCTTCTCAGGTTTTTATTATGAGAAATATACCAGGAGAACCACTGACAGACTGTTTCAACAACTTTGCTAAGTAAACAGCTCTTTCCTTTCAATAACTGCTACATGGAACACCTGTTTTTACACACTTTAACTGAGAAATAATGGTAAAATAATATTTTCATATTGATAAATTATAATTCATAGCCTATTAGAACACTGTTCAAGAAAATTAGGAGATATTTTTAAAAAGAAATTATAATTCAGAATGAAACTATGCCATAGTATTGGCAAAAGTTACATTGGTACTGGGCACAGGATTATTTTCTCAATCTTCATTACTTCTCTATATTTTATATTTTTTAGATGATCATGTAAGAATGTCAGAATAGAAAACCTATAACAAACTATGTTTAAAATGTGACTATTTTAAAATAAATAAAAATAATCCACTAATTATTCAAAAAAAGTTAAAACCATACTTAAATTAAGTCAAGGTTTTTAGGAAGTAAAAAGGGTAGGATAAAAACAACATATATTTCCCTAAAATAATTTAATTCTTTTTTAAATATTTACTTCGATAGCTAAAACATGATTTATACATTTAATGAAATTCTTAACTATAAGGTGGTAAAGGCTAAAATGTTAAAAAACTACAAATTAAAAAATATTTTTCTGGTTGCCACACACTGGAAAGAAATACATTACATTTAGAGTCTGCCTTTACCCTTTCAACAGAATTGGCTGTCATTTCACTGTCTGGAATGAAACAAAAACAAAAGTGACTATTTTGCTATGACATTTGGAAGTACGTTCCATATATTAAATTAGAAGAATGAGACAAAGGTATATACTTTATTTAAATTCTTATAAAATAGTTTATTGATATCCAAGATATAATATTTCCTGAATCCATTTGGTAAAATTTCTAATAGTTGGCTGTAAATTATTTATTATGTCAAACATTTAATTATATGCAAAATTATTACAATCAATGAACTTAAAATAATTCTACTTAATAATAGAATAGACCTCTCCAGGACAAACTATGCTGGTAAATATTCTATTTGGTAGATTTATCGAGTCTGGAAAACAGACCGAAGTGCTTATTTTAAAATAGACTAAATTCTGTTCAATCTTGTGTATAGAATTAAATACTGTTCGATCTTGTGTATAGAATTAAATACTGTTGACAAAGATTTTGCTTTTCTTCTTGTTGTCATTGTTCACTTGCATTAATTTCTAAATTATAAACATATACTTATTAAAAAATAGCAAAATAAAAAATATGCAAAATAAAATGCAAAAATCTTGATCATTACTCCTCATTCACATCAGGATTAACCGCCATTAACATCTCTCATGAACTTCCAGACCTACTTTTATAAACATAAATGTGACTAGCTATACTTTTATTATTAATTTCTCATCAAACTACATTAAAGTCAGAGAATATAGCCCATACAATTTCTGTTTTTGAAATTTATTGAGATTTTTCTTTATGACCAAATACATAGTCAGTTTTGATCTGTATTTCGTTAATGTTTATTGGATCCAAAGTTCTCTATCTACGTGTAATGAGATGTTAAATTGATATCAGATATGAAAATAAGCTAAAGACATCTTATTGTGTGAAGAATTTACAAAGGAAATGTTTTAAAAACCAATTAGATAAAGCTAATCTGGACACTAAAGTGAGTTGGAGAAATATAGGAGTCAGAGAGTGAGTAAAGGGGCCTTCGTCTTCTCTTTAAATCAGGCAGAGGACTCCGGGGTAAAACTCAAGAGAGCATGAAATACACTCTGTAGTGGAGAGACATAGCTTCACAACACACATCTGAAAATGCTGAGAGAACCTGAGGCAGCAGAGTGAGGTGGTTTCTCTGGGCGTCCAAAGCCTAGAGCTAGAACAGCTTCTGAAGCATGATGAGCTTCGATCTTCTTTCCTAAATGATTAGCTTAAGCTTTGGGTAACAGGTAATATGTACTAAGTGTCTACTAAAAGCCATGCTCTAAACCAAGTGATTTATACATTACTCCATTGAATTATCACAATTATTACTAACATTTAAAAATGAGGAAACAGTGGCTCAGAAAAATTAAATATTATTCCCAAGATCACATTGCTGTTCAAGGGTCAAGGGTGATCCATCGTCATCTTTGGGAACTGCATCATCACTGGAGAAGGGGGTCTGACTCTTGCTTCTCCAGAAGTTTCAGTAGTGGCCATAACTGAGCATACACATTTAGAGTCATTTCATCTCTCTCCCATCAGGAGTCGATGGAACTGAGACATTTAATGGGCAGTAAGGAGAGTACCACAGAAACCCACTCCTTTCTACTCCACAACACTCACAACCTGACCACCAGCAGTCTCTATCCAGAGTCCACTAGGCCAAACCTCATTATGCCCTCTTCTCTGTTGTCAGCCTCACGATAAGCCCTGGCTCCCAAGGTTTCCATGCCTGATTTCATGTCCTTCTTTCTTCTCTCTCGAACTCTAACTCTTTCCCTCCATCCTCTGGATTTCTTGGTCCTTCTTAAGCAAGAATTCTTAATTTAGTTAACCACAAGCCAGATTTGGCTCTCCCCAGTGTCCCCTGTCACCCCTAAAGCTCTCTCAAATCGTGGCTTGTTTTTATTTGTCTGTCTGTTTTGTTTTCCCCCTTATATCTCTTATTCTATCAGGCTTAGTTATTGTCTGGGTTTCTTTTTTGACTATCCTTGACTTTCTCACACCCTTCCCTAAAATCACTTCTGTTTGAATCCCAGGTCATCAAATCAATACCCTGCTACTACTATTCTCTCTCAGGTAATTACCTTTCGTTTATGATCTTAATTCCATACTCACTCTTTCTGATACCACTCTTGCTCTTATTATAAAATAGATGATCTTTTTAGCACCCTTTCTTTCCTCCAGTACTCCTGTTCTTCACACTTTTTTAGCTACTTACTCCCATGTCAATTCCCTAGACCTTGCCATTACTGATAACTGAACTCCTGTATAATTTTAATTATGCATGCCAATTACTAATC
Source organism: Pteropus medius (assembly GCF_902729225.1). Classification (NCBI taxonomy): domain Eukaryota; kingdom Metazoa; phylum Chordata; class Mammalia; order Chiroptera; family Pteropodidae; genus Pteropus; species Pteropus medius. The sequence goes on from NW_024354500.1 coordinate 17,989,830, forward strand.
AATACTTTGACCTTTTAAGCTCATTCTCTCCAGAATCCCAATGCCAACAATTGAGCAGCCCTATTAGGACCTCCAAAACATCAATTCTCTCAGCATTCGCTATTCTTTACCTCACTGATGTTCTTTTACCCTGAATTCCCAGGTTAAACTTTAAAGTCACTCAGTCCTTATACAGTTACTATCGAGCTTTGGCCTAAAATCAACATTTTCTATTTCCTTATATCTACTGATTATTAAATAAATTCTTAAAAACAAGGGGATAGTTATTGTAAGGACAAGAAGAAGGACACAAAAATATTAAGGTATTGCTTTGGGTGTAGAGAGGTATGTAAGGAAATATCTGTTAAGTTTTAGGGTAAAGTTTGAGTACTCACATGCTGCTATTATTAATCATCCTACACTTTTGGAGTTCTCAACTAAGAGAAGGTGGCACACGGAGTAAAAGTTATATATGAAACAACATAAAAATGTTACGAGTTCCTTTGAAAGTGCTTAATGTAACAGAACAAAAATATGGCAAGGCTATAATTTTGAGCGTGGCCTAGATATCATGTCAAACTTGGGCTTCTTCTGAATATCCTGAATCTAAATATTAAAGCCCACATGTTCACACATGCTTATGGAAGGAGAGAGTTAGTTATTTGACAGTAATAGTGTGGAAGAGACCAAAACTATTTACCTAAACAGCCTCATGTGAGGACGGGATCAGAAAGAAAAAAAGGACAGACATCTCTCAGAATAAGTCCTGTCCAGGTGGAAATAGAAAAGAAAAGAAAGCCTGATGCTTTGGTAGTAGAAGAGGTAGTGAGAAAGATAGTGTTACCCATACAGGAGAATAAATCGATGTATCACTGAGTGTGACCCAATTATCTAATATTCTGAGCAATTCGATTAACAACTCCTCTTACAAAAGAGAGGAAATGGGAAAGTGCTTGAGAGAGGACAGTTTGAATGGGGGAAGATCAGAAGTATTCATTTGTTTATTCAGTATATTAATTTAACACACATTATGATGCTTGGTTCTTAAGATGCAGTGATAAATTCAATAAAGTCTCTATCTTTGAGGGGGAAGAAACTTAAAAGGGGAAGATGGGCTACTAACGGCAACTGCAACTAATGCGATGGCTATATAAAATTATATGGGAACCTAAATAAATTCAAGTCATTTTTGAGGTGCTGGAAAGGAGATGAGCTTGCTGGCAGAGGCTTTTCAAGATGGACTTTGAATTGGGGGAATGTTTGAGGTATGTACCAATCTCTAGGTAATAGAGGTAGGGAAGAGCATTTCAGTGGATAGAGCTGTGTGGTAATCGAATACAGGCTAAGCCACTGTAATTAATAGAGACAAATCTACAGTTACTTAAAGCAGATAGAAATTTATCCTTAAGTAAGATCTGGTTAGGTAGATCAAGGCTTTGTTGGTGATTTAGTGGTGCCAAAGAATATTTCTTCTATCTTGTCCTTGTCTTATTCAAAAATAGGTTTTCATCTTGTGGTACAAGATGGTTCCTCTTCCTACCATCACACTCCCTTTCCAGAAGCAAAGTAAAATAAAGCACATCCCATCCATCTAAAGAAACATTCTGGAAATTTCATACATTTTATTCCTACTCCCTTGATCAAATCTTAGCCAGATGGCTACATTTAGGTACAAGAGAGGACAGGAAATGTAATCTCCTAGTAGTCCATGTGCCCAACTAAAATTATGGAGGTTCCATTTATTAAAGAAGCGGAAAATGATTATGGGAGGAAAGAAGCAGTTATTGCCACAGCAATATCTTTTTTACTGCATAAATATGTTTAAGTTTTCGCTAAATATAGAATTTTTAGTGCTCTGAATGAAATGAAAGAAAAACTTTGGACAAAATAGTAGGGGAAATACCCTAACGTTTTAATGTCTGCTTCAAGTTACTGATTGAAATTTAAAGTTGGAAAGTGGGCTAGCATGATTGAAAGATAAACTTCTGAATACTTGTGTTTTGGTAAGTTAATTAACACACACTCTTCCTATCTTTCTGTTCTTTCCTTAGCACTTCTTCTCAGATTCCTTTGATAGTCTCTGTACCTCCTCTAAATGTTAAATTATTGAGGTTCAGTCTTAGACTCACTTTTCTTTTCAGTCAACATTCTCTCTCTAAAAGACCACATGCATTCACATGTCTTTTAATACCATCCATGTGCTGAGGACTTCCAAACCTAGAGCTCCAGCTTAGACCTTTCATTTTAAGTTCAGATATGCAGGTATAATTGCCTACTTGCCACCTCAACTTGAAAGTCTCTCAAATTCAATATGCGCCAAGTTAGATTCTTGATTTATTCCTAACTCTAAATCTGTTCTACAGATCACATTATCCCACTGTTAAAAAGCATTTAATTCCCATTCCTTTTCAAATAAAATTCAAAATTTGTATTGCCTACAAGGTTTTTCACGATCAGAATCCCGTATCCTTCTCTAATCTCATCTCTCGTCTTCATGGTTAAAAAATCCACTCACTTTGCTCCAGCCCTTGGCTTCTATATGTGTCGTGATCTTTCCTGCTCCCAAATATTTTCACCGTGTCTTTTTCTATCTCCTTGACATGCTGTTCTCACTTCTCTGCTTATCCTTGAGGTTGCGGCTTTGTTATCATTTCTTAAGTCCTTCCTCAAAGAATCCTCAAATCTAAATCATGCCCCTTTCTTTTATTCTCCTAGTTATGGTGATCTTTTGCTTCAGTACATTTTTATATTTTGTAATCATCTGTTTATGTCTGTTTTTCTACAGAGAATGCAGCCTTTCTGAGGGTAGGGAATCATCGACACACTCTGAGTGAATGAAGGAGAAATTTTAACACTGAAAGATTATCTCTTCCCCACCCTATCCCTTTTAAGGGTCTTTGAACAACTCTTTGGAAGTCTGAATGAAGTCATTTTGCTATCAGTTTTTGTGATCGCTTTTCTACAGCAATGATGCTCGTTGGCTTGAAAAATATTCATGTCTCCTAGTCATTCCTTGCAAACTTGCTTGCTTAAGTTTAAATTTAATCCTTTTAGTCTTCTCTTGAATAATACAAGACCTTATAACTCCTGATAACACCCAACCCTCCCATGCCAGCTGGCATGCTAACTGTTGAATAGTATTTTAATTCTATATTTAAGCCTCCTAATTAAATATTGTTATCATTATGTTATATAGCCAATATTTATTTAGAATTATCTATGTTTGTCTTTTTTTCTCTCATTTATTTCTCCTTGCATTTTCAACCTTCCATTTGAATAATTTTTCAACTTCTTGTAGGACATATTTCAAAAATTCTTCTTGTGGAGCTCTTTTGGTGACAAACTCCATTTTGGTTGTTGAAGGTATCTTTTTTCATTCTCATTTGGTAAGTATGCATTTATGTGTCAACCTATGTTTTCTAAACCTTAAAATATGTTATTTTATTCTTGTCTGACTTTCATATTTATTTTGAGATGTTGGCTATTTATTGCTATTTTGTAGATAATCTGTCTTTCCTCTCTTGATGTTTTTAAAAGTTATTTGTGTTTGTTGTGCAATTTCACCATAAATTGATTAGGCATAAATTTTCTTTTATTTATGTTGTTTAAGTCATTGTACTTTTAAATCTGAAAATACATTTCTTTTATCAATTTTCAAAAATTCTCTGCCATTATATCTTTAAGTCTCTCCATAATTCTATTGTCTCCTTTAGGAATTTTGGTTGAATTTATGCTAAAGCTGCTTAGTCTATGTTTATAATTTTTTCAAAATTTTTTTGTTTCTCATTTATATATTCTGAATACTTTTCCAGAACTGTCTCCCAATTTGTTAAATATTTTAAACAGCTTCCAATCTGCTGTTTATTTCTTCCAATAAGTTATTTTACATTTTAAATTATATTTTACATTTATTTCTTTTTACATTTGTCTAACCATTTGTGACAGCCTTTTATTCCTTAGTCATGTTTTTAACCCCCTCCTTCACTTCTATAGGCATATCAAACACACTAATTTTACAGTTAAAAAGCAATTCCAATATTTTAAGTCTTTAAAAATCTTATTCTTTCCTCTAGTTTTTGCTCACTCTTAATCTCAGTACCTTATTTTGTTTTTATATTTTTTGTATGACTTCAACTTTATTTGAAATTTATCTGTAAGGAATCTGTGGGATATGAGTTGAAAGTACTTTCTTTCTTTTTTCATTAGAGAATAATTACTTTCGTTAGATATCTAGAGGTCTGCAAACTAACTTATTAAAGATCTATGGGGGTAAGGGGATGTTTGTACCTTGAAGTTACTGTAGATTTTAACCCAGGAATTTAATATCCTCCCTTTGCAGTTTTTCTTAGAGTCAAGGCTTTGTCAGACTAGCTCTTTTGTCATTTCCACTTGTGGGACAATTTTCCCCCTAGTTTTCTTCTTTTCCTGAGGTATTAGCCCTCTGAGGATTCTGGCCTTATGTAAAGGATGTCTAATTGTACTGCCCACTTTTAAGTCCTTGTCTTTCATCGCTCGTGTGCTTCATTATTAAGACTTACGGCTCCCCTGGAAATCAGCAAATGTCCCCAGGACAAGCTTCTGTGTTTTAACATCTTTCTAATCACTGTGGATTAGTTTTTTCACTTTATTTTTGCCTTTTAAATATACTCTTTACTTTCTTTCGAGCTAGGCTATCCAATTTAAAAAGATATTTTAATATTTTGAAGATTTTACAAAAATAAAAATGTCAGGATTTAGTTTATTATAATATCAGAAATACAGATCTGTGTTTGTGCTAAGTCATTTTAGAGTTATAATTATCAATTGACGACATTAAATAATTTAAACAATTTGTAGTTCTAGAGATATTAATAGTAATAAGAATAATACAAATTACTATGAAAGTCAAATAGATACTTTGAAATCATTTTTGAGTAGTCTAATTTTTCATTTTATTTAGTAACTCCCCTTCACCACCAAAAAAGAAGGTCATTACTTCTATTCCAATTTGTTGAATAGTATGGCTATACTGTCATTGAGGTCATCCTTGTTACCCTCTGATTTGGGATTGCATCACAGCATTTTAATCAGATGAAGCTTTGGTACTGTATGGCTTTTAAGGAGATTCTAATATGTCCATATATATCTTTGCTTTTGAGATTATTACATGCCAAAATGCTTTAACTTGAGAATTGTAGGTCATAGTTTCTTATGTGCTTGTTATCACTTCTTTATCATATAAAAGTTCTTCCTAATTGAAGTAAACAAATTTCAGAGGTGTAGAACGTCATTTATTTACGATCATTTATTTCTTATAATAAGTACCTCATGGTTTTAGAAAATTGGCATTGAATATAAAATAATAGCTTTTTAAATCATTGGTATAACTATAGAAATATGCTTCTATGTGTTTATGTGGTAACAGAATAATATACACTTCAAACATTTTCTGAAGAGAAAGCTGTGTGTGTGTGTATGTGTGTGTGTGTGCGCGCGCGCCCACATGCATGCAGAATCATGTACACGACTCTCTATGGTTTAATCAACTTTACATATTGTATTCTAGCCTCTTAGCATGTCATGACTTCATGTTCAGGAACTATTATGAAGTGGCTTGTTTTCTGAGGAAACTCTTCATTGAAGAGTGGATGTTCAATCCAGATCTTTCATAATCAAATACAAACTTTCAGCCTAGATTGGTTATTATCTATCTAACCCTTAATTGGTAATTTTCTAGGGTAAAAATTGCCTTGAATGGATATAAGTTTTGTAAATTTGATTTGGGTAAGTATGGTTTCTTTTTTGTTTTCTGTGAAGTCTTTCTTCAAAATTTACGAAATACAGGAAAAATGATTAGATGCATCTCATATTCAGCTGCATAATAATACTTACTTTTCACATTGAAGTTAAAAAGTCAGGAAACAGAAGATACTGGAGAGAGGTGCTGTTTTCCATTGTTTGTCATTGTCTTGAGAAGTCTTACCAAATGATATGAATCCAAGATAAAGCTTTGCTTTTTTACTTGTCTTTTCTCATTTTATCCTCTTTCCTCCTTGGCTTTTGTCCAGACCCTTTGTTTCTCTTCTTTCCTTCTTCTATTGGCCTATTTCAGACCTACCCAGCTCCACCATTTTCTAGGGGTGTGGTCTAGATTGACTTGCTAATCTTCTTTCAGCTTTGGCTTCTTCATCTGTAAAATGAACATGGCAATATAAGCCATTAGGGAGGATTAAAGCAGATCATACCTAGGCAGTGCCCTGTGCAGTGCCTGAAACATAATTAATGTTTAAAATAAGCATCATAAATAAATAATTAATGTATAATTGTTACTAATAAATAAAAGTATAAAAATAAATAATACAATGATAAATTATATTAATCACAAAGCTTTAGAATAGAACTGTTAAAAGTCAGATCATGAGAAAATATAGTCCAGGCTTGAACATTATTGGTAAAAAACACACCAAACAAAAACAGGTCGCAGTTGTTACTTTTAATTATTTTTTCTATGTTTCACATTGCTCCTAACATATGGTAAATAATAAATTAATTTGACACAAAAGTCTATAAAAGGAAAAATGTTTGCAAGGCCTGTACTGAAGGATTATTGTGTTGAAAGTGAGAACAGTCACTTTATAGGAGCATTTTACTGAAATGCTACTACATCAGTCAACCAACAAAATTTAAGAGACTTTTGAAGAAAGTTTTTTTAAAGCTTTCTTTTTCTTAGTGACTCAATTCCATATCAAGTTTCTATTAAACAAAGAGTTTGACTTTGCATTCAGTATTGGTACCTAAAAATAGATATAAAATGAAGCATTTTTTTTTTCATTTAAATTTAAGTTTAAAATTTATAACACTTCTATAATGGAATAGAATAGACAACTTCTACTTCCTGGCATCTAAGAAAAGTAGGTAAAATGCTGCTCCTCATGAGATATGGATACTGAAGGTAAATTAATATAAAAATTTTTACAAAAATTAAACCATTATTTAACATTTTATGAAAAAAAGACTTATTGCTTAGTTGAATTCTATTGTTTTCATTTTCTTTCCTAGGAGCCTTACTATATGCAGTCACTTCACTTCAATTCCCTGGTTCTCAAATTTATTAGTGGTTAAGAATCTATTGAGATCCTTGCAGAAAATGCAGATTCCTTGGGTTTAGCCTCTAGAGACTGATTCAGGCATCTCCAGTAGCAATCTACTGTATAACAAGGCACCTAGATCAGGGGTCAGGAAACCACGATCTATGACTCATGGACAAAATCCATTCCATGGTATGTCTGTCTTTTTGTAAAGTCTGCATAAGTGTGGTTTTCACATTTTTTAAAGGAAGAAAGAAAGAAAGAAAGAAAGAAAGAAAGAAAGAAAGAAAGAAAGAAAGAAAGAAAGAAAGAGAGAGAGAGAAAGAAAGAGAGAAAGAGAGAAAGAGAGGAAAGAGAAAGAGAGAAAGAGAGGCAAAAAGAGAAAAGAAAGAGTAGGGGCTGAAGAAGGAAGGAAGGAAGGAAGCGAAGAAGGAAGGAATGAAGAAGGGAAGGAAGGAAGTTGTATGAAGGAAGGAAGAAGGAAGGAAGGGGAAGGAAAGAAGATAGGTAAAGAAGAGAGGAAGGAAGGAGGGGGATGAGAGAAAGAGAGTGAAAAAGCAAGGAAGAAAAGGAGGTAAGAAGAAAAACGAAGACTATGTCCCACTAAACCTGAAATACTTATTATCTGCTCCTTTTCAGAAGAAGTTTGTCAACCCTTGCTCTAGATAATCCTGGTTTATTCACTTTACAAACATTTAGTGACAGTTTATTGTGTGTCAGACGTGTTCCTTGGTCCTAGTAATAGGGGACACAGTGACTGAAAGAGAAAGAAACCATTGTCGAATCTCATGTGGGTTACATTTCATGTGGGACAGAAAATAATTAACTTGTAATTATCATTTGTGAACTCATAAATACACTAATGAGATATACTAATTCAAATTAAAATGATTAAATTTAAAAAGAGAGAAAAATTACCTAAAAACAATAGTAGGGTTTGTCTTGCAGATCGAATTTGGTATTTTTTCTTACTTTGTGTTTATGCATAATCTTAGAGGATATAGATTTCAGAATTACTTATAGACTAATGTACTAAAACAAATATATTATGATTCAGTATTTAAAGAAGATGAAAGCTTTAAAAGGATTTTATTTATTATGAGACTATATGTGTACAAGTCAGAGTTCATTAAAATTAGAAATTATATTTTATTTAAAGTTATGATACCAAAATGTAATAATTCTTAGTCCCTGATAATGAGTCTTAAAACACATATATATTTATAAGAAATATAAAAGACACTTCAAGAAGAGTAATAATTTTTGGGTTTAAAATTTAACGTTCTCCATGGTAACTATGATATATTATGATGACTTAACCATAAAGGCAAGTGTGAGAACACAATGAATAATTCATGCTGTCTGACCCTAACTTCATGCATTAATTCCATTAGACATCAGCTTAAGCTTTCAATGGAAAATCCATTTAAAAATAAACTGAATAGCACTGAACATAAATAGTAAAAAATGCTGTAAAAGACCATATGGTAAACTGCATTTATTATTTTAAAAAGTTAATTTTGTTTTAAATATAAATATAAATAATGCTTAATATATAGCTTATTCACATGTTCCCAACACATTTCAAAATAGAAACACTCGAAATATATATTTAAAAAAATCATATCACATCCAGCTGGCATTGAACTTAATGTATTTGAAGGAACAACTCTGGGTCTAAGAATATGGTAGCACAAGTTGAGAAAATTGAGAAAATGCAGTATTTCTCAATTGCCTGGTAAATCATTAATGATTCTCATGGCCTTCTCATACATTTGTCTCCCGAAGACAATAAGCTTATGATGCTAGCATTCACTTTTTAGCACCTCATTTTTGTTAGCACTTGATAGATATGTTAAAAGAATGAATTAATTTTGTCTGAGTGCAATTATCAAATAAAATATTAATAAAACTATATTAAGTATAAAGGAAAAACACGTGGTGAGATACATGCGATAAACACACATCTGGTACTGGTGACTTGATGACAAAGCATTTCTCTGGATTCCACAGAAAAAGTCTAAACTTGGTTTTCCCAGAAATGGAGATGAGTAGGTATTGATCCTTCTCTGGGATATGAGAGTATGGTTGCTTTGTACTCTGATGAATGAAGTCCTAAGTAAACAGAATGATTAACCTGAACCGACACTTGCAGACCTGGAGACTTCTGGTCTAACTTTGTTACTGACCTCCTTTAATTCTTTCTTTTCCTTCTCTCCCTTATCAATATATTTTTTAGAATAATGATGTTATTATTTTTATAAAGATGATATATGCTTATTACAAGAATTTCAACCAATATATAAAAGAAAAAAAGGACATTTAAGATCACACCACCTGAAATATACATTATTAACATTAGATAAACATAATTCCAAACATCTTTATATACACATACCTATGGACAGAAAGGTAAATACATTTATGACAATGTATGTCACTGGGTATACTATTTTAAAAATATGAACCATTACATTTAAGTTTATATTTAAGATGAGGGAATTGAATTAATTGTGGATATTTCTGCAAAAGAGATATTAATCTGTAAAAGACCCTCCAAGTTTAAAAAAATTATGAAAAATACATACATAGTTATATTTTAACTACATATTTTATTTTTAGATAATAACAATTGGCTCCCAGTGAGGAAACTAGTAATTTTCCCTCAGATCAACCTCTGTTCCCTAAACCTAAATTTTGTTAGTTAGATACTTTTTAAGTTGGTAAAGGGCATGATAACATTTACATACATTTATGTATTAATGATTTTCCATTGCATTTAGATTTTCTGTGGCTTTTTCATTTCTGACTTTAATTTAAATATTCTTTCGATTGACTTTTACCATTTGTTAAAGAAAACCTCTAAGATTTTATATTCCTTAAGTCTTTACAGTCTTGAGAGTTTCTGCCTATTGCTTTCATAATAGAAGAATAATATGGCGAAGTACAGAATTTGGTCACACTGCTTTCTGTTGGAGTTTTATAGACATTGCTCTATGGTCTCAGGATACTGAATGCCTTTCACTGGGGCTTCCTCATTAAAGACTTTATTGGCTTGATTTAATCATATGGTACTTTTTACCAAGAAGGGCTTCAAAGTGCTTTAGTTCCTGAGTTCTTTCATATTCGAAAGTGTCTGCCTCTTGCTTTTAAACTTGAATGACAGCACGGAAACAACATGATTCTTTTGGAGCCTTTCCACACACTTTGTGGACATTGCTCCACTGTATTCTCGCATTAAATGTGGTTGGGACAAAGTCTGAGCCTATCTTATTTTGTCCTCATCTTTCCCTCTGAGTTATTTTCTACATGGATTACTATCTTAGAAGTAGCACAATTCACTCATGTGCCTGAAAGTTGGTTGCTCCATATTAATTTTTTCTTGGAAGAGGGTATGCTTCTCCACTCTGCAGATGCAATTCTTCTCACATTTCAGGGATCTTTTCTTCGTATAGATTATTTTTCTCTCTGTATTTACTGTGGCTATCTTGATCCTTTCCTCTATTAAAGTAATTCCATTTCAGCTCTATTATGTCCATTGTTATTTTTAATTTATTTAGAAACATCATCAGTTTTGAGTGAAGTCTTGGTCTTTAGAGTTTTCCACTGCAATCCGACTAATCGCATTCTATGGTTTTATGATGTCTTCTTGTGTCATTATATTTATATGATTATTGTGCTTTCTTTTAGTAAGACTGCATGGAGAATTTTCTTCTATATTTCAGACTATGTTCCTAGATTAGGTTATGGGTAATTTCTATATGACTGTTATCCCCTCCACCTTTTTTTAATCCCTTCAGATATAAAATGTCTCTGGTCAAATAAAAAAATGTCATTAACTGTTATTACTTTTACTACTTTGTCTATTTCAATTGATGATATCTTTCATTAATATTATATAAAACTAGCAATATATAAATATTTATAATCGATATAGAATCAGTCATGTAGTAATTTCCTTATAAATTTCTTTAGACATTTAAACATCTTCTTAATGGTTGTAATGATTAGGTGTGAGTTTAAGTGAGAAAAGAATAGTTACCACATAGAATATTATGAAGAATTCTTCTAGCTTATAACCAGCTTTTCTCAATGATATTGTTTTTGTGTGTGTGTGTGTCTCCCAACCAAATCTCTCTACTGTAATTAGGGAAAGCATAAGGACTCTTGAATCTTTTGACAAAAAGATAAAGGGGATTTTTGCCCAATGTTTCTGATTATTTTTTAACACTCACCACATGTGAATTATTCAAATGCTATTTTAGAGAGGTCATACCTAAACTATATCAAATACTTTAATTTAAGCTTTCAGTTAACATCTTACAGAAATGAATGGACATCTACCAAAGGAAATAATTGGATACAGGCCAGATATTTCATAAGGACTGCCTGAAATTTGTGTGAGGTGTTGGGAGGCAGCATTTTTCAAAGGTTAGTCTGAGACTGGTTATTACTGACTTTAGCAAACCTCCTAGTTGATACTATTGTGGTTTAAAGAGATAGATATGAGTGATTTGTGATCATAAGAAGATGCATCTTGTACTTATAAAATTTAGCATTCAAAATATCACCAATATTAATTTAGCCAACTCTTCTTCTAAAGAGGATAAAACTGATATTAAAAGTAGGAAATTTTATTTCAGCCAATTATCCAATCAGGAAGCTCTAAGAAATTGCATTTCTGAATTTACTGGCGCATATCTTTGCTCTAGTAAACCTTACTTTTCTTATTGTTATCAATAAATTATAATTTTTATATAAAGTTAACTGCCTTAAAAGTTACAGATACCATACAATGAGTTTACTTTGTGCCAGCCGCTTAGGCATTTTACACTTTTTTTCATATTTAATTATCATAAGAGCTACATATAATACACCATATTTCCATTTTATAAATAAGAAAATATATATACAGAGGATTTAAGAAATTTGACCAGATCATGGATACGGTAAGTGTAACACCCCAGGTTTAATCTGGGACCATCTGACTCTAAAACGCTAAGTCCTATTGCCTCTATGAGTCAGTCACCAGCCACGAACATTTATTGAGCATCTTTCACACACCAGACACTAGTCTTGGTGCAAGGAAGATGGAATTGAGAAGGTGGACAAAAACCCAGCTCTTATGGAGCTTAAATTCTAGTAATATCCTTGAAAAAGCTATCAATAAGTGATGCAGTTTCAGCGAGCTCTCGGTAAGCATTTATTGAAGGTGTGTACAGTATGTAGGTATGCGTGATTGAATGGTCCCAATGGACTATGGAACACACTCTGAAAAGGCCTCATAAAAGTGCAACACTAAGGTTAAACGCTAACTGGGAGAAAATGAAATCATTACACAGCTTCATATGGAGAAGGAGGCGTTTCCAAATCAATAAAGATGAATAATATTTTAACTGAAAAATTATTTTTAAATTCGAGTAGGAAGCTAGAGGTCATTTTTTTTTAATTATTGAGACAACAGGGAAGTATTTGCAAAATTACAGAATAATGGAAGAGATTTTTACATAATACATAACCTTGCACTATAAATAGTTTACTCTCTTCCATTCCGTGGCCTGTAATTATTGCAAATCTCTAGAAATAAACATTTAAATAACAATAATGAACCACCTAAATGTATCTACAACCCTAAAAGTGCAAAGCTGAGGTTTTCTGTGGTTATGGAATAAATGTAGAGGCTTAAGCAAATAATTATACTTTCTATAAAATGAGCTAAAAAACAAAAAGAATAATGTGTCTTTAGTTCTTGAGTACTTATAGGCTATATCTGATGTTTACTGTTTCTTATTTTTTCTAATCACTACAAGCAGATAGTTTTTAAAAGCAAAATTTTAAATAAAAAACTATAAGTACCTTATATTAAAAAGAACAAAACGATAGTCCTTCACTTTCCAATTAATTTAAATGTTTTTTTCAATTTACCATATTTCCAAGTAATATACACACAGTTCTATTTTTCCAGTTACCAATTTTAGATTTTCTATCAAGTTTTCTCTTTCAGAAGATGAAATTTTTAGCTCACCTTCACTCCTTCCTTCCTCTCATCGCTCAATGTTGTTATATCACATTTCAGAATCTATTATCGTGACTATATAATTAGTACTTTTTGATTATTATTATTTTGTTATTCGTTTTCCTTTTCATATTAATGGAGCATTTGGTTCTGGGAAATTTACTTTTAATATTTCTTTGGTAATTTTTTCTCCTCTATCTCCCCTTTACTCTTTATAGAAATCTTATTAGTTGGATTTTAGAATTCCTGGATTGACCTCACTACTTTCTAATTGTTGGAAAACTTTTGTCATCTTATTTTTAATTTCAAAGAGTTTTCTTCTTCCTTTCCTTTTTTCTTTCCTTCCTTTCTCCTTTTTATAACATGTTTTTGTTTCGTGGGTGCAATATCATCTCCTTTCTTTGAGAATTTTTTTCTGCTCTTTATATTGTCTGTTTCCCACATTATTTTTCTTCAAGGTTTTTTTTTTTTTTTTTGGCTTCTTTTATCCATGGTAGAGGCTTTCTACAAGTACTTGGTGATCCTTGCTGCCTGTCTGTTTATAATTAAAAGTAAACACTAAAAAGCTGATATGTATCATATCTCATTTCTTTATTAGCTCTCCATGCTCATATATTATAGTTCAGGTTTACAAATGTCAAATAATTTCATTGAAAATAGAGATTGTGTATTTTTTTATTATTATTATTTTTATGAAGTGAGTTTAATGAGGTTAATAGACTGGAAAGGTTTTACTTATATTATTTTAAAATAAAAAATTCTGGGTATTTCATTTAAAGACATAAGATTTGCTAATTTCTATTTTCAGATAAGTCCCTAAATCATCTAGTTCTTCAGCTTTTACATAATTGATCTAGAATCAAATTCATATTTACATTTTATCAAAAAACTTCTCTAACTTGATACTTTTAATTGTTTCTGATTTTCCACAAAGGTCTTTTAGAATTTGGGATAGCAATCTACTTTTAAATGTTAATCTCATTAGCTTGACAATTATTATAATGACATCCATTTATCTTTTTCATTACTCTGAATATTTACTCCATTCATTAAATGAGTAATGTTCAATAGAACTTTCTAAAATTATAGAAATTATCTGTATTTTCACCATTTAATTTGGTAGCCTCTAGCACATAAGTCTTATTAAGTTAAGCATTTAAAATGTGGCTGCTGTGACTGATGTACTGACTTTAAATTTTCATTTTAATAAGTTTAAATGAAAATTTAAATAGTCACTCATGGTTAATGGCTACCATAGTAGGCTATAACATAAAACAAATATTTATTGAATGACTACTATGTGTTGGGCACTCTTCTAAATATTTAGATATATCAGCAAAAAGGATAAAGACCCTTGCCTTTTGAGAGCTTACATTCTAGCAGGGAACATAGTAACAAAAACATTTACTATAAGATCTGTTAAATTATGGTATTATAGAAAAATAAAAAAGAATATTCAGGAAAAAAGATGTAGTGTTGAATGTGGAAAGTAGATGCAATGTGATAAATATTTGGCAGAAGAACATTTGCATTTTTAGGGTAAATAAGTATTGATTTCATGTTATCAGCATTTCCACTTCGTGAGAGTAAAATAACATTTCCCCTCTCTGCTCTTCTTCCCAATAATTTGCAATACACTCTGGCTTTTTAGTCACTCGTCACTTCCATACTTTATAACTATGTTATTTACATTCATATAACAGATATACACTGTTCTCACATTCTCTAAATCATTTGCATTTCTCCTGTTGAAAACATCACAAATACCCAGGCCCTGATCTCAGTCGTGTAGTTTTAAAAGGGCTCTGAGTCTGGGCATGTGACCTAGACCCTGCCTTACTCAACCTGTGCATCCCATCACCCTGGCATTGGTAATTTTTCAGGAAGAGGGAGGGACAAATCTAACTCTGGCTTGTAAAAGTCAGACTCAAGATTTTAGTTTGAAATTGTTTGGAGAAAGAAAAATTCTCATTTCCTCTAAGAGGATACTAAAGCTATAGCTGCTATAGAGAGAAGCAGTCTTGCTACGGAGAGAAGTATGAGAATGGAATCAATATAGGGAAAGTGTTGGTGAAGGATGGAGAGAAAAGCTTGTTCCTATTGTTATTGTTGTGGCTGTTTTATTAACATGAACCAACAATACCTCCTTTAAACTCCAGTCACTTTGACTTAGACATACTTGGAGTGAAAAGAATACTTCTCAGCTGATATTAGTGGGCTGAAATCATTGTATTTTGAGTCAGGAGACCTTAGTTCCTGTCCTAACTCTGCCTTTGATTATCTGCCTGTCTTTGAGCCTTCATTCTGTGAAGCAGATAATGTGTGAACATGTGACTAAGAAGACCATGTCATGCCTTGAAGTTCTCCCACAACAGAACACAGGAAGTCTGTCTTCTATCAGCTGTTCACAGAGGAGGAGCCAGAGCTCATTTGCACAAGTGCCTGGCTTAACTCTGCTCAAGTGCCTTCTGTTAAAACAATCATCAAGTGGCTCTGGGACATGTGCTAGAGCCTGCCCAGTTCTGATGCATGGTCCAGCACTGAGCCAAAACATGTCATTTCCAGGGGAAACATGGCCATATGGATTGCTTAATTTCTGTTCTTTGAAAATATCACTTATTTTTCCATTTTGGATATTTGCTGTGAAATACTTTCTGAAAAGAATTCTCAACAATGAATAAATTTAAACATCATTTGAAAAATATAGACTGTTTTTAAAAAATTAAGTAAATAAGCTTAAGAAATACATACTCTAATGCATATTGCTATGTTTAAAGAGATTTGGTGGGGTGGGGTACCCAGTATCTGAGTGTATGGGTTCTAAAGTAAGTCAGGTCAGCTTTATATATATATATATATATATTCTGGCTCTGCCTCTTACTAGCTGGGGAACTTGAACAAGTCACAACTTTTCTGACCTTCAGTTGTCTCTTCCATAAAATGGTGATAATAATATTATATATTTCATAGGGTTTTTATGAAGATGAAATGAGAAAATACAATTTTGAGTGGAGAGCTTGGCATGAGGAAGTAGTTATTAGCATACATAAGAAAGACACCTATTTATAATATACACATATATATTTATTTTATATATATGCACACATATATACATACATATCACATTTGTTGTTCATGTATTTATTTTTACATGCATTTATATGTCATTTCTAGTGATGAAAATTTAATGTTACTCATATTTCTCATTATTTCACATATATAATTCCAAAAAAGTGAAAATTCCAGAATTTGCTTGTTTTATAGTTTATAATATAAATTATCTAAATTATTCATTCAAATGGATTATAATAACTAAATAAATTCCAAATTAAGTGCTTTATAGTCTACTTTGATAGAAAAGAATATAATTCTAGCTTAAAACAGTGGAGTGTCCACGTAACACCTGACAGGAGTTCCCAAGGCTCATAGTAAATATAAAAGTGAATGGTGTTCTAGGATGCACCAACTCTGCCAACACTAGCAGCATATATTATTCTTAATTTAAATTTATATCACAGAAGAAGAGTTTCCTTCTGGGTCAACCCATATAGATATTATTTATTTTCCTTCTTCCCTCCAACTGTTGGGTTTGCTTATGTGAAAGAAAAAGGGGGCGAACTGAATCTACACAGAATTAGAGGATAACTTCCAAAATATGTAATTGGATTTGGAGACGATAATGGAAATAACATTTTAAAAGCCGAGGAAGAGTAGGAAATTTTTTTAATACAAAAGCCAATGGAAAATTTAAGTTCAGTAAATTTCATTTGTTTATGTTATGAAATAAGATTTATGTTAAATATTTTACAATGTAATATTTCATTATAGTCAAAAAGCCTTTTTAGTTTTAGTACAGAATATAAAAGTTAAACATTGGCTATGTATGCCTTAAAAGCTTCATTTATAAACTTCAAGTGCATTAAAAAATAACACACTTACTAAATTCATACACAAATTTCCAAAAAGGCATTATGGCAACTCTAGACTTTTATGTCAATGGGTTGGCTGAGGGCACCAGAAGAATACGTAGGCCAAAGTCATCTTTGGAAAATGATGGAAAAATCTTTTTAAAAATCTCCATGTTTGTGTGTGAATAAAAAAGATGGAATATCTTAAGTTTGGTCTGTTTCCACCCATAGGTTCTAGAAATTATCATGGAACCTGACAGAGCCCTTCTCAGGGGAAAAAAAAAAAGTTCTTTTTTTACCTTTCATGTTTAAAGTCCATTTCTCTCTCTCTCATACAATCCTGATTGCTCAAAGTTTCACACATTTTTAGAATACCTCTTGAATAGTAGCATTGGTTCTAAATGCTAAATTTACACAGAAAAATAATCTGCCATATTTCCCATCCTTGTCAATCTGGAGAACTATTCACCTTTCAAGTCTTAGCTGGAGGTTTTTCTCATCCAGAAAGCATGCTCTGGGATCCCTAGGTAGCACTGATACTATTACAGCTCTCTTGAATTCTTAATTCTTGAATTCACAGTCCATAGCATTTTTGGACCCTAGATGGCTTGAGTGCCTATATTTCCCTACTAGTCTTCAGCTCTGCAGGGAGCAGGGACTGCATTTTATTTGACTTTCATTCTGCTGCCCAGCGTCATGTTTATCAAAACAAAACAGGTACATTATTTCTTTTAATGCAAGGTAGAGTGACTGAGTCCACAGCCTAATGTTAGTTTTACATGCAAATACCTCTCCTAGAATGACTCCATCTTGCTGAGCTTTAAACTTCCTAAATCCCCCCAAAATTTTTAGTCTCTTCACTCTGAGCCTATTCCCAAAAGTTAGTTAATTTACTACTGCGTTGATAGATGATGCAAGTTTTTGTTTAAATCTTGTTATAGTGAACCAATTATAGATTCATAGGAAGTTGCAAAGATAGTAGTGAAAGATCCTGTGCACCAGTTCACCAAGTTTCCCACAGTGGTTCCATCTTACATAACAGTAGTATAGTATCAAAACCAAGAAATTTACATTGGTACAATGAATGTGTATTGTTCTATGCATTTTATTGAGTGTAGATTTATGTAACTACTACTACAATCGAAATACAAAATTATTCCATCACTACAAAAATCTCTCTCCTGATACCCCTTTATAGTTACACTCACTACTTCCCTCTACTATCCCTAATACCTGTCAACCACTAATTTGTTCTCCATCTCTATAATTTCGTGATTTCAAGAATTTATATAAGTGGAATCATA
The DNA here is from genome assembly GCF_902729225.1 of Pteropus medius. Lineage (NCBI taxonomy): Eukaryota > Metazoa > Chordata > Mammalia > Chiroptera > Pteropodidae > Pteropus > Pteropus medius. The sequence goes on from NW_024354500.1 coordinate 18,008,104, forward strand.
CGTATCATCATTCCATCATTACATTGTTTATATATAACTCAACATAGTCAATTGCTGTTAACATTTTATCATTCAAAGTAAAATTTAGAAATCTTATGTCCTTTTACTTTCCTTTACTCACTCCCATTTATAATATAATCGTGTTAAAAAATTTTCCTCTATACATATTTGAATCACATCTGACAATGTAATACAATTTGCTTCAAATTGTCAAATATAAATGAGAAAACCCAATATAAAAGAAAAGCATACTATTTTTATCCATATTTTTACTTTTTCTGTTGTTCTTTCTTGCTTTCTGATATTTAAAGATCTATTATAATTTCTTTACTTTTGTCAAATTTCCTTTAGCTATTCTATTCCAGTAGGTCTGCTGGTAACAAATTATATTAGTCTTTTTTCATTGAAGAATGTCTTGATTGTCTCTTCATTAATGAAGAATGTTTTCATTAGATTTAGGATTCTGGGTTGATGTTTTTCAGTACGTTGAAAAATATTGTGCCACTTTTTTATTCAAGTTGTCAGTATGACAGTGATTTTCTTTACTGAAAGAGTTTTTCTGAGTCTGAAAAATATGCTACTTTTTTCCTAAGCTTGTGTGATGTGATGGCCCACATGCTGACTGATAGTATCCTCAATGTCTTTAATGTCAGGCTAATTGAAACCCTAATGTTTCAGCCTCACAAAGGAAAAGCTAATTCAAAGCAGCGTGAGAAAATGGATTCAAAGATTGAACTTGAGTGTCTTAAGCTGATGTGTTTCCTGAGATATCTGACCAGAAGGAATCAATAAAATGTTAAAACTTTGACATAACACAGGCCTATGGAAGAACTGATGTATGCAATTTTTTTTTCTCACTGAGAGAAATCATAACTGTTCTGTTACAGTTTCTTCAAATGGATAGACATGAATTTATAAAACTTTCAAGGAAAAAAATGTGTCTATGTACTGGAGAAATTACTACTTTAAGTTAATTTCTAAAGATATATTTGTAAATTTTATTATGCACATTATTTTCAGATAATGCTTTAAGTGTTTACTTTTACTCATTGTGCAAATCGATGTGCCATTCTGCTGATATATACTTCCATATGAACATGAGAAATTGGTCTGACATACTGAAGGCTTCCATAGAATTTGAGATAAAAGCTAAAGCATGTAACATTCTGGAATGTCATATGCAGAGAAGGAAAAAATAAAAGTGTGAGGAAACCTTTGAGGTCAAAAGATAAAATTAGAAACAAATTTTTCACATTTGCAATCTAATTTACAAGCTGTACAAAACCCCAGGAAGGAAATATAAATATATGTTATGTGACAATGTACTTCATAGACTTTTCTTAGTCCTAAGGAAAACTGTCAGAAATGTCATGATGAAAGAAGAGCAATAAAATACATAACCCATATATCCAAGTCATCATTTCTCCATACACACAAGACCTTTAGAAATTGTGGTAAAAGCAGCAAAAAGGGAACAAATGATTGATTCCTGCCCTGGATTAGCATTCTCTAAATAATGCTATCAAATTTCTTTTTCTTCCTTCCTTCCTTCCTTCCTTCCTTCCTTCCTTCCTTCCTTCCTTCCTTCCTTCCTTCCTTTTCTCTTTTCTTTTTTCTTTCTTTCTTTCTTTCTTTCTTTCTTTCTTTCTTTCTTTCTTTCTTTCTTTCTTTCTTTCTTTCTTTCTTTCTCTTTCTTTCTTTCTTTCTTTCTTTTCCTTGAAAGTTTATTTTTTCTGATTATGAAAGTAATACATGTTAATTGCAGTAAACAAACAAATATACAAATATTGAAGAAAATAAAGACATTGCTATTACCCAGAACATAAAGTATATCCCTCTGAAAACATTTTCATCTTAATGATACAGTAAAGAATAATTAACAGATGATAGCGCTGACTCTACAGGCCTGCTCAGTGAATCTGGACTTTGGGTAGTTTGTACCAGCTTCCTACCATCTACAGGGACTTTGGGAAGTCCACCGAGACAGCCCAGATATGGTAAGAGAAAGGGTGAGGAAGAGGGAAAAGAAGAAGAGGGGAAAGAGAAAGCAAGGAGTTGCTTAAACTTAAATCTAAACATAGAGTTAAATGAAACCAATTAATTGGAATAAGATAAAGCTGATAGTATTGGAAAAAATTAGCCCTTGGCATATGAGGAGGGGTCTTCCACGCACCCTTAAATCATATTCTTTAGTCGGTCCCTTACTTCATTTGCTCAGTGTTTTCTAAATTGTATATAAGAACAAGAATGTTACAGGTCCTTATGCTAAAGAATTATGTGGAAATTCTAATACTGAAGGGTGAATAAAGGACAGTGTGTATGTGTGTTTGTGTGTGTGTGTACATGCTGATTAGCTTATTTTTAAGATAATGATAATCGGTAACTTTTGTTAACTGTTTCCTATATAACCATGGCCTATGTTAACAGTTTTATGTGCATTATTTTATTAATCTACCCCTACACCATTTTATAGAGAGGAAACTGAAGGATAGTATAGGAAAGTTATAGCCAATGGTTACAAAATGGCAGAGCTTGGGTCCAAAGCCAGGTTCATCCAGTGCCAGGGCCACTACACTCAACCACACTTCCCCACTCTCTACCACTGTAAGTCAACAACTGTGTGGACCCATTTATTTTAAGAATATATTTCAAGGCAAAAAAACAACATTAATGAATTTTTTTTACAAATTATGAGATATTATTGAAAACTTATACTCTATGAGAAGGCAAGTGAAAATGCTAAAAGAGCCAATAGGCATTGATTAGTATTCCCCTCATAAAGTAGAACAGCTTTCAATAATTTGGGGTGATGGGCAATGGCATATCTGCTTTGTGAGTTTATTGTATTTTATTACATCTCTCTAGAGCATATTTTAAATAGACGTAATGCCATGGAACCTAAATTATGGTAATTTCTGGCCCTCTGGTTTTTCAAACATAGCCATATGATCCTAAAGATGTTGATAATACATAAACAAACAAACAAACAAAAAAAGCATCTCTTGGACTTACATTTTATAAATATTTTAACCTCCTCAAATAATTTAAGCAGTTAGTAGCTAAAAAGTCTTCCACTGTACCTATAGGTATCTTAATGGGTTAAAAAATAAAAATTCTCTGTTCTGTACTCACTGATGATTTATCACTGAAAAAATAAATGTCAACCTGAAAACAGAACAGAAAAGTATTGTTTAATGGGTATAGAGTTCCAGTTTTTCAAGATGAAAAGAATTTTAGAGATTTGTTGCACAATGTGAATGTACTTAATACTACCGAACTTAAAAATAGTTAAGATAGTAAATGTTATGTGTCTTTTACCACAATTAAAATAAAATAAAATAAAAACAAAAAATAATCAGTCATAGGTCAGATTTTTCTCTCATGGCCTTCTCTTCTACCCACTCTGAGCCTACCTTTTGCTATGTAAACTAACTTTATGAGGAAAAGAGAAACATATTTCCATGAAAATTAACAGTGGTTCTAAGTAATGTCGGTGGCCTACCTGCTTATATCCAAGTGTGGGCATTTTCATAGTTCCTCTGAATACCACAGGATAATTTGCCTTCAGAGATGATGGATAGAAAAGGATCTCCTCTCACTCTAGCTTTACTTTTCTTACTAGAATTTTATCTGCATTTCTCTAGGATTTTTCATAGTAGATATTGGGCTTGATTATCACTCCTATTGAGAATTATCTCCATTTTCTTTTAATATAGTAACCAAAGAGGGGAAGGCTTCATATCTAATGCCTACTGCTTGGCACATTCCGAAGAAAGAGGCTTGAACAGATTCTCTTTGTTTCATTAGGAACTAAAAGTTAGACCAATTGTTTCTCAGTGGACATTTGGGCTGTTTCTCACTAACTGGCAGCTCTCTGGCTCAACACACTCTGCACGTTCTGGTGAGAAGCCAGTTTTTGCAGGTCAAAGAATGAGTCATTTGATAAATCAATCTTCAGGCAGTTGACCACGGAAGACATGGGGTAGTATAGCCCCCCAGAGCTCAGGCTCCCCTTTCTCTTGGAGATTAAGGTTAGTGTAGAATTCCAAGCATATCAGTGCTGCTTGGAAAATGTACATTTCCAACTTAATCAAAACCCAGTTTTATTAAGGTTCCTCCTACTGGGCAATGTTTCCTTTGGCTTTAATCTAAGCAACAGTGGCCCAAACTAGGATCCCCATTCTGCTAGAGTCAAACTCAATTGTACTGTTGATCCTAGAGTTTGACCAGTTTCAGAGAGCAAGAGCTGGCAATAAAGGATCGAGGAAAACCAACAGCTTTCTCAAGATACAGATTAGAACACATGTGCTTCAGCAGCAGCCTTGCTAACCCAGCTTCTCCTTTGAGAATTTGGCTTGACTTGGAGGGGTCCGTTTTCAGTGAGGTGAATGAAGAGTTGGCAGTCTGGCTCTCACTTACTGTAATAGAGTCGGACAATTAAATTGCCTCCCAGTTACTGAAAATGTAAACCACATACACCGTATGTAGGTCACAGCATTCCAGTGGTGCGTGTTTGGTATAGTGACTTAATGCCTGGATGTGGACAACTCTTTTGAGTCAAAGCAGCAGAGCATGCTGGCTCAGCAGATGCACATGCACGCAACAAGGGCAACAGCAAAGGTCTGTAACTTTGGAAGATATCCTAGAATCGGCATTCCAACACATGGATTTACTTATACAAAACAATGTGTCAGCTTATCATTGTGCTGTAATTTTTGGATAGCTTTCTTTAAAATATTAAAACGAAGTGTGTTTATTAGTGAGTGCCTTCCTTTACACAGAATCCATAAAAACCTCTGTTTTTCTCAAACTCAAGTTGTATTCAAGTTGTATTTCAAGATGAAAAATAAAATTCTCTCTTACACTGATAAAGAACCTAAAGTGAAACTGACTGATATTTGGGCCTCAGTTCATTATGTCAGTTGGCCTTTGGAGAAAGTGGTTTTAGTGACATTATTAGAACTGGGGAAAGAGTTTGTATCATGTATATGTTTAACTTGACAATATGAATGCCAGTACAGTCGATTCATTATTGTTAATATAGGTAGTGATGAGAAAGAAATGAATTTTATAATCAATCTTATTTTCAGATCAGTGACTTTTCACAACCTATAATATCTTGTCTTCCAAATACTATAAACAATAGATTGTTATAAGTTTTACTTTAAAGAAAAATTCCTTGATCTGTATCTGGATTTTCCATGGCAGATATTCAATCTTAAGAATGTATCTTTCTCCAACGCCACATGTTTTTTTGATATCTGGCTCCATCATCAAGTGTTGCATTTTTAAAGAATGCAATTTTCCTAGTTTAACAAAAGCAGAATTATCAAGATGATTGTGTATGTATGTATCTCTGTGTGTGCATGTGGGCCAGAAATGTTTCCTATAAAAGCATCCTAATGGATCCTTATTTCAATCCCTTTCTCCATACCTAGTAAACCATGTTCTTAGAAATATATTAATTGTTTAATGAGAAAATCCAGTGTTTCCCTGGCCAGGTGGCTCGTAAGTAGCCCCACTTCCATTTGGGATATTCTGATTATGAGTTTATCTCCAGCAGCACCAATTTTTTTTTCCAATACTCTCGGGTTAACAGAAAAAGTATGAACCTGTGAGACGATATTTTTCTGCTGCCAGCCTTAACTGTTTCCATTTTGAGTGTCACGAAAGGGTATAAAATTTCTCAACTTTGGAGCAGCATATTCATGCTAGTTCCACCTCTTCAGAGCTATCTCAAAGCAACTTTCTCCTGGAGGCATCCCTCACCCGGAGAGTGAAGGTAAATGCTCCAGGAAAAGGCTGCACATTGGATTCTTTCCAAGTATATGTCTTGACACACTGATTAAAAAAATACAAAACTAATGTGAAAAAGGTCATTATTCTTAATCTTATTTCCATTAAATCATTTCATTTTTTATTTCTAATTTAAAGTATGCATTTTAAAGTAATATCTAATTTAAAGTAAGTAGTGTTTAAAGAAGTAATAGAGTAACATGGGTAATATGTGTATGTCCTACAATTTAGACGGACTGACAAATATATACACAGAACACATAAAATATTAGAATACATCTCATTAAAACCAAGGCTCACATTTTTATGAAACCTTATCAAAATTCTATTTTATCTTTGTTATACAGAATTATTTGTTATATAATTCTTTGTTATAAAATAAAAAAAAACCCTCTTATATAGCACATATAAACAAGGCATAAATAGCCAGAGGCAAAATTATTATGTACGTTATCCATAACATTAATTTAAAATGCTTTTATACTGAAGAATTTTAAAAGATGCCCAGATGCCAAATAAATTACCTGCCCCCAGAAGTCCTCCAAACTCAGAACATACTATCTCATCTATGACCCATAAACACAATGAAAAAAAAAACTCTTATTCACAATAGTAGTGAATACACAAATACCCGATTACCCTTAATGAAAAACATGTTATCAAGTTAAAGGTAACTATACTTTAGCAGAGCATTTACAAGAAAATTTGAATAATAAGAAATAAAATGTTCTTATTTAAAAAGAATGTCAAGAATTCTTCCTAACTTATAAGATAATATAATACTAACATAATCTCAATGAAACATTTAAAGGAGAAATGACAAAATTATCAAATTCATCTGGAATAATCAGATATGCTACATTCCTACAAAGTATGTCCAAAGGCTGGGCACCATGGATCATTGTTGGGGTTGGGAAGATGGGGAGGGCCTCTTCCTCACATGGGGAAATGTCACACTCCAAAGACAGATGATCAAATAGAATTAGAAACTGTGTAATAAAACAAAGTTCAATACCAGGAAGGCAGGCAGAATTGATGGCAAAGTAAAGTAGAATTCCCCAAATCCTGAATCCTAGAAGTTGAAATAAAATGTTAGTGGTAAATAATACATAGAAAAAGATGTGAGGAAATACTTTAAAATAGATCCTGCTTCTTGTCACTCAGTTAACCAGGATGTAGTTGGTGAACAGTTTGCCATGGATGTTTAAGAATAAGCAAGGGAGAACGAGAAACTTGGGACTGAGAAGAAAAGGGATGACTTCCTCTATCATTTGTTAAAACCCATTAATAAATTATTAACTCAAGCAACATAAAACAAATGCAACGGACAGACAGAATCTAGTAATGATAAATATGTAATAAAAGAAGCCTCACAATTTAGTCTCACACAAAGGTGTGTTGAAAGAACTGGTTAGCAGTTTCTATCTCACATTTCATTATAAAGTAAAAACATTTTAAGGGACATAAAGAATTAACTATGTTTAAAAATAAAAGAAACAGACAAAAAAAGAAATGGAAGTTTACTAATTCAACAGCTATTACAGAGTCCCTACCATGTCGCTGGTGCTATTCTTGGTGCTGGGGATACCATAGCAAACAAAACTGAAAGTCTCTGCCTTTATGGAGCTTATATTGCGATGGGGAGAGACATGCAATAAACAAATAGGCAAGTAAAGTCAAAGCTTGTCAAGGGCAAAAGAGCATTATAAGCAGAGGGTGTAGTAAGCACAAAGGCCTTTTGACAAGAGCATCCCTGGTGGGTTGGGGGACTAAAAGGTCTTTCGTGTAGCTGGAGTGAATGAATGAGGGTCTGGATGGTGGGAGATGAGATCATAGGCACAGAATGACATGACATCAAGACAGACTGTAGAATATTGGAAGCCATGAGACTTTATTCTAAGTGAAACAGGAAGTCACTGAAACATTGTAAGTAGAAGAGTGAAATCATCTGACTTACATTTTTAAAAGATATTTCTGTCTACTGTAGTGAGAATAGACCATAAAGAAGCAAGAGAGGATGTTATTTAGAGAAATCTAGGTGAGAGGTGATGTTGATAAGTATTGAGATTATGGATGCATTTTAAAGAGATAGCCAATAGGATTTCAGGACAAACCCATTGAGGATTTTGAAAAAAGGAGAGATCCCAAGATGATTCTAAGTTTTTGGTCAGAGTAACTGGAAAGATGGAGATGTCATTTATTGAGATGGGAAATCTGTGGGAGGACCATTTGGGGATATGATTAGCAGTTCACTTCGAACATGTTAGTTTGAGATTTTGATTAGCTAGCCAAGTGGAAATTTCAAGTGGGTTGTTAGATATAGTCTGACATTTAGGGAGGCAGATCTAGTTTGGAGATAATAAATAGAGTTTTCAGAATTTGGGTAGTGGTTAAAGTCTTGAGACGTGAGTATAAAAAGATGAAAAGAGAACCAAGGACTGAACTTTGGAACAGAGGCTGAGGAAATGAGGAGAAATCAACAAAGGAAACTGAAAAGAGCCACCAGTGAAGTAGGAGGAAAATCAGAAGAGAGTGTTATATTCAAAGCCAACAGGGAGAGGGAGAAATGTTTCAAGGAGGAAAGATCATTTGAGCCTAATACTCTTGATAGGTCAAGTGAGATGAGAACAGAATATTGTATTTTGCATATTTGCATAGATATGGTTATAGAGTGAAGGGCTGTTTTGGTGGAATGACTAGAACAAAACCGATTGGTGTGGGTTCAAGAGAGGATAGATTCAAAGGAATTTAAGACAGTGCACAGAGATAACTTTTTGAGGAGTTTTGTAATAAAGGGGAAAAGAAAATAAAAATACTTAGAGAGAGATAAGTATTCAGGAGGGGAATTTTGGTTTCTTGGTTGTTTTTTTACATTTGTTTGCCAATAAGAATTACATAGTGGAGAAGAAAAAATTGATAATGCTGGGGAAAGAAATAAATGATTGAAACAGTGGCCTTGAGTAGGTGAAAGTGGATTCTAATGTAAAAGTGGAGGAGCTGACCTTTGTAAGATGTGAGATAGTTCATCAAAAATAACATGAGGCAGCATGGATGTATGGACATAGATATAGGCAAGGTGGTAGATGCAGTGGGAGGGCATGGTAACTAATATTTAATTAGTTGTTGTAGTTTTCAATTATGTCTACCAGTGGTTCTTCCAACTCTGTATTCGCATAGTTTCACATACCTAGAGGTTGAATTTATTTTTCTTCTCTTGAATTGACCTGGCCTTGTTTTGTATCTTACTTTGACCAATAGAATAAGATGGGAGTGATGTACTGGAATTTCCAAGCTTGGGCATTAACACGTTGGCTATTTCTGCTTGCTTCTTCTTAAAGCCCAGCTACTATACTCTAAGGAAATCCAGGCTACTTAATGTTTAGGGGACATTTGCAGAACTATGTAGGATGAGAGATCATTTTGGAAATCTAAGCCAGCATGGTTCTCTGCTAAATAATGGTAACTGCTACACTTGGTACAGAAGAACTGCCCATTCAAGTCTTGCCAAATTCCTGATGCACCAATTGTAAGAAATAATGAATAATTTTTTCTCAAGCCAGTAAGTTAGGGGAGCTTTGTTAGGCAGAAATAGTTAATTAAAATTAAGTAAAATTTAAAAAAATTTCACCTGAAAGTATGGGTGGAGAAGGTATTAGAAGTTTGAGGGGAGAAGAAAAGATAGGAAAAAGTCAGAGAGTAGGAGATTTAGGGGAAAATGGTATGATTGTTGGGAAGCACAAAGGTGAATTTAAAGAGAAAACAATCAGAGTGTCTTAGTTTTTCTTCAGATTTGGACTTGGAGATGGTTGGATTTCATCTGGGTTGGATTTGTGACAGATGAGTATGGTGAATTCAATGGAAGGATCTTGAAGGTATGAAAGAGAGATATTCTAATGACTGTCTATGGGATTCCATCTCATGGTAAATAAATCTTACATTTTCAAATGACCTCTCTGCTGATTTAAAAGAAATAGCATACTTTATCAATCCACATAGAACTCCAATGGAAAAGAATTGTACCTGTTTTCAGATGGCTCCCCTCACAACCATCCTTATTTTCTCTTTTTTCTGTCCTTATCTTTCTTATAAGAAAACAAGGAAACTGAGTTCCAGTCCAGATGGTGGGGTAGGCAAACAATGTACTTGTCACCTCTCATGACATTAAAATTATGACTAAATTATAGAGCAATCAACCTGGAGAACCATCTGAAGACTAGCCTTATAAGTAAGGATATAAAGAGGCGACCACATCGAAGCTGGTAGGAGAAAAAGAGATACAAAACAGACTAGGTCCTCACTTGCATGTGGCAGTTGAGCACTGAGAGTTATATCTTGGCCAAGGAAGTCCTCCTGCAGGAGCCAGGAGCCCCAGCCCCACATTAGGGCTCCCCAGCCCAGGGTTCCAGTGCCGGTTAGAGGAGTCCCCGCAAAATCTGATTGAAAATCAGTGGGAATTCTGATGGTCTAGGGGATAGAAAAGGTATCCAAGAACCCAGACATCCCTTTTAAGGGCCCACACACAGACTCACTCACGCACAGGCACTTGCCCTTTGTTCTGGCAGAGGGACGGCAGGTCAGCAGATGCCAGAGACATACAGAGAAAGACTGAGATGTGTGGCTTCAGGGCGAGGGCTCAAGGAACAGCCAACATTATCTCTGTGTTGAGACCTCTTCATGTGTAGCCTACAAGTGTGTGCCATCTTGCCTGTGTTAAGCCCTCCCCCCATATAGCCAAATCTGAATCTGCATTGGCCTAGTGAGAGCTGCTAGCTCCATACTGGTGATGCCCTGGGACCCCGCCTTCCCCAACTTGTGAATTTCCAGAGCCATATTCTTGGCTGGATAACCAGCCCCACCCAGCTCTCTCTCATCAGAAGGCTGTTTTAGGAGCAATCAACAGGCCTTGACTTGAATGCCTGTGGAGATAAGTTAGATGGTGGGCAACCAGACTTAGCCCAAGCTACCATATTTCTTGAACAAATCTCAGGGGTCTGCGGGCCCAAGGCAGGCAGCAGCTAGACTTGGTGTGATATGGGATGATTGTGAATGGCCACAGACTCAGCACTGGCACCAAATTTGAATCTGCACTAATCTGGGGAACATCACTCGCCTCACCCTGGGGACTTCCTGGGACTTTGCCTAACCCAATTCACATACCACCCAAAACTCTTTTAGCTGATGAGGCCTACAGGCAGCTAATAGGGGTCCAGTCCCACAGTGGGTCTCCCCAGCCTAGAGTTCCAGTGCCAGGTAGAGGAGGCCCCACAAAATGTGACTGTGGAAATCAGTGGGAATTCTGACAGTCCAGGGGATAGAGAGGCAGCTGAAAACCAGACATCCCTTTTAAGGGCATTGGGGTACCCGGGACCTTATGCTAAACTTCTCTAGGAACTGGTGGTAGCTGGTCTTGGTTCACCATCTGGTCTCTCCCAGGTGTCTCCAGGTCCAGCACAGGCAGTAACTAACCACGGATTGCTTTATCAGCTCCTACTAGGTAATCCTGGTGGTCTCAGGCAGAGGCTGGCCATGGCCTGCATGGGAGCCCCTCTCAAGGGGTGGTCTCAACAGGCACATGAACACACTGGGGTGAATCTCACTCTGTGGGGACAGCCCACACAGCATTTCATACCTGTGGTCATGGCCAATGCTCATAGCCAGTCAACCTGAGAGTCAATTCCACCCACTAATGTGCCAAGAGCAATCAAGGCTTAACTGCAATAGGAGAGCACACATAACCCATATTAGGGACACTCCTGGAGCACTCAGTGCAAATGACCAGGGATACTGCACCACTGGGCCACATAGGGCACCTACTACACAAGGCCACCTAGCCAAGACTGGGAGACAAAGCAAATCTATCTAATACATAGAAACAAACACAGAGAGGCAGCCAAAATGAGAAAATAAAGAAACACATCTCAAATGAAAGAAAAGGAGAAAATTCCAGAAAAAGAACTAAATGAAATGAAGGCAAGCAATCTACCAGATACAGAGTTCAAAACACTGGTTATAAGGATGCTCAATAAATTCAGAGAAAGAATAGATGATCTCAGTGAGAACTTCAACAAAGAGATTGTAAGCATAAAAAAAGCATATATAAACCATAAAAAAGAACCACTCAGAAATGAATACAATAACTGAAATGAAGAATACACTAGAAGGAATCAACAGTAGATTAGATCAAGCAGAGTATTGGTTCAGTGATTTAGATGACAAAGTAGCAGAAAATACCCAATCAGAAAAGAAAAACGGAAAAAGAATCATAATAAATGAGGATAGTTTAAAGAACCTCTGGGACAACATTAAGCATAACATCATTCTCATCACAGGGGCACTATAGGGAGAAGAGAGAGAGCAAGGGATTAAGAATCTATTTGAAGAAATAATGATGGAAAACTTTCCTTACCTGATGAAGGAAATAGACATACAAGTCCAGGAAACACAGAGAGTCCCAAACAAGATGAACCCAAACAGACCAAGACACATTAACATTAAAATGCCAAAAGTTAAAGACAGAGAATCCTAAAAGCAGCAAGAGAAAGGCAGCAAATTACTTACAAGGGAGCTCGCATAAGACTACCAGCTGATTTCTCAACAGAAACTTTGCAGGCCAGAAAAAATTAACACAAAAATATTCATAATAATGAAAAGTAAGGCCCTGCAACAAAGAATACTCTATCCAGCAAAGTTATCAATTAAATTAAAGGTGAGATAAAGAGCTTCTCCAATAGGGAAAAGGAATTTATCACCACCAAACAAGTATTACAAGAAATTTGAAAGGATTTCTTTAAGATAAAGAAAAAGGAGGCAAAAAAACCATAAAAATGAAAATAAAATGGCAATAACTATGTATCATAATCACTTTAATGTAAATGGAATAAATGCTCCAACTAAAAGACATGGGGTAGTCAAATGGATAAGAAAACAAGACCCATACAAATGCTGTACACAAGAGACCAGCTTCAGATCAAAAGGCACATGCAGACTGAAAGTAAAGAGATGGAAAAAGATATTTTATGCAAATGGAAATGAAAAAAAAGTTGAGCAGCCATATTTAAATCAGACAAAATGAATTTTAAACAAAGGCTACACTAAAAGACAAAGAAGGACATTGCATAATGCTAAATGAATCAATCCAATAAGAGGACATAACCCTAGTAAATATTTATGCACACAACATAGGAGCACCTAAATATATATAAAGCAAATATTGACTGACTAAAGGGAGAGATCTACATGAATACAGTCATACTCTGGGACTTTAACACCCCATTGACACCAATGGACAGATGTTCCAGATATAAAATCAACAAGGAACAGTGGCCTTAAATGACACACTAGACCAGATGAATTTAATCAATATTTTTAGAGCATTTCACCACAAAGCAGGAGAATATACATTCTTCTCAAGTGCACATGGGACATTTTCCTAGATAGACCACCTTTTAGGCCACAAAACAAGTACTAATAAATTTAAGAAAATTGAAATCGTGTCAAGCATCTTCTCTGACCATGATGGTATGAAACTAGAAATCAATTACAAGTAAAAAAAACTGAAAAATACACAAAAACATGGAAGTTAAATATCATGCTACTAAACAACGAATAGGTTAACAATGAGATTAAAGAAGAAAGCAAAAGATACCTTCAGACAAATGAAAATAAAATAACGACCATTCAAAATCTATGGGACACAGCAAAAGCAGTCCTAAGAGGGAAATCATAGCAATGCAGGCCTACCTCAAGAAACAAGAAAACTCTCAAATTAAGGATCTAAACTTACACTTACAGGAACTAGAAAAAGAAAAACAAAGTCAAAGAGAATAGAAAGAAGGAAATAAGAAAGATACAAGCAGAAATAAACAAAATAGAGTCTAAAAAAAACAATGCAAAAGATCAATAAAACCAAATCTGGTTCTTTGAAAAGATAAGCAAAATGATAAACCTTTAACTAGACTCATCAAGAAAAAGAGAGGACTCAAATAAGTAAAATTAGAAACAAAAGAGAAGTGACAACTGACACCACAGAAATACAAAGTATTATAAGCAATTACAATGAGCAATTTGGACAATTTAAAAGAGATGGATACATTCCTAAAAACATATAATCTCTCAAGATCAAGTTAAGAAGAAACAGAAAATCTGAACTGACTGATTACTACCAAGGAAATTGAATCAGTAATCAAAAAACTTCCAAAAAAAAATAAATAAATAAAAACCCTGGACCCAATGGCTTCACAGGCAAATTCTCCCAAATATTCACAGAAGAATTAACACCTATTCTTCTCAAACTACTTGAAAAATTTCAAAAGAATGGAAGGCTCTTGAGCTCATTTTACGAGGCCAGCATTACTCTGATTCCAAATCCAGACAAAGACATTACAAAAAAAGAAAATTATAGGCGGCTATCCCTGATAAATATAGACACAAAAATTCTCAACAAAATATTAGGCAAACCAAATTCAGCAATACGTTAAAAAGATCATATGCCATGGTCAGGTTGGATTTATTCCTGGGATGCAAGTTTGGTTCAATAACAACAAATCAATTAATATGATACATTAACAAATTGAAAAGTAAAAATTATATGATATCAATAGATACAGAAAAAGCTTTTGACAAAATGCAGCATCCATTTATGATAAAAACTCTCAGCAAAGTGGAAATGGAGGAAACACACCTCAACATAATAAAGGCTATATATGACAAACGCGCAACTAACATCATACTCAACAGGGGAAAGCTAAAAGCATTTTCCTTAACATCTGGAACAAGACAAGGCTGTCAACTTTCACCACTTTTTTATTCAACACAGTATTGGAAGTTCTAGCCATAGCAATCAGACAAGTGAAAAATAAAAGACATCCAAATTGAATAAGAAGTAAAATAGTCATTATTTGCAGATAACATGGTACTATATAGAGAGAACCCTAAAGATTCCACCAAAAAAAAAAAAAAACCTGTTAAAACTGATAAATGAATTCAGTAGCAGGATACAAAATTAATGTCAGAAATTGGTTGCATTTTTATGTACAAATAATGAACTATCATAAAGAGAAATTAAGAAAATGATCCCGTTTATAATTGCATCAAAAACAGTAAAATACTAGGAATAAATACAACCAAGGAGGTAAAAGACCTGTACTCAGAAAAGTATAAATCATTGAAAAAATAAATTGAAGAAGAGACAAATAAATAGAAGCATATACTGTGCTCATGGATGGGAAGAATTAATATCATTAAAATTTCCATACTATCCAAAGCAATCTATAGGTTCAATGAAATCCTTCTCAAAATACCAATGGCATCTTTCACAGAACTAGAACAAATAATCCTAAAACATATATGGAACCATAAAAGACCTCGAATACCATGACAATCTTGAGAAAGACAAAGTTGGAGACATCACACTACCTGATATAAAACTATACTATAAGGCTATCGTAATCAAACCAGCATGGTACTGGCATAAAAACAGTCAAATAGATCAATGGAACAGTATAGAGAGGCCACAAATAAATTCATGCTTGTATGGTCATTTAATCTACAACTAAGGAGGCAAGAATACAATGGGGTAAAGACAAACTCTTCAATAAATGGTGTTGGAAAACTGGACAGGTACATGTAAAAAAAAAAAAGAAAGAAACTGGACCACCTTGTTACACCACATACAAGAATGGACGCAAAATGGATTAAGATTTAAATGTAATACCTGAAACCATAAAACACCTAGACGAAAATATAGGCAATAAACTCAGACATTGCTCTTAGTAATATTTTTTTTCTGGTATAACTTCTTAGGTAAGGGGAAAAAAAGAAAAAATAAACAAATGGGATTACATCAAACTAAAAAGCAAAGGAAACCATCAATAAAACTAAAAGGAGACCTACTGAATGGGAGAAGATATTTGCCTATGATACATCTGATAAGGGATTAATTTCCAAAATTTATAAAGAACTCACATAACTCAACACCAAAAAAAAAGAAAAACAAACAAACAAACAAACAAACAAAAAAATCCACAATCCAATTAAAAAATGAGCAAAGGAACTGAATAGGCATTTCTCCAAAGAGGACATAGGAATGGCCAATAGACATAAAAATTGCTCAGTGTTGCTAATCATCAGACGAATGCGAGCTAAAAATCACCATGAGATATCACCTCATACCTATCAGAATGGCTATCATCAATAAAGAAAAAAACAACAAGTGTTGGTGAGGATGTGTAGAAAAGGGAACCCTCATTCACTGTTGATGGAATTGCAATTTGGTCAGCCTCTATGGAAAATAGTATGGAGGCTCCTAAAACAATTAAAAATAGCACTACATTCTGACCCAGCAATTTCACTCCTCGGTATTTGTCCAAAGAAAACCAGAACATTAATTTGAAAAGATATATGCACTCTTATGTTCACATCAGCACTGTTTACAATAGTCAAGATATAGAAGCAACATAAGTGCCCATCAATAGACAATTGGATAAAGAGATGTGATATATATATATATATACAATGAACTATTACTCAGTCATGAAAAAATAAAATATTACTGTTTGCAATGACATGGATGGACCTAGGTGGTATTATGCTAAGTGAAATAAATCAGGCAGAGAGACAATTACCATCCGACTTCACTTATATGTGGAATCTAAAGAACAAAACAAACAAATAAATAGAAATAGACTCATAGAAACATGAAAACAGACTCATAAATACAAAGTATAAACTGGTGGTTGCCAGATGGGAGGGAGTTTGGCGGTGGGGGTGGGGGTGGGGAGCTGGCTGAAAAGGTGAAAGGATTAAGAAGTACAAATGTGTAGTTATAAAATAGTCACGGGGATGTGAAGTACAGCATAAGGAATATAATTAATAATATTATAGTGACCATGTATAGTGTCAGATAGATATTAGCCTAGCTGGGGGGAATCACAATGTAAATTATATAAATGTCTAACCATGAGGCTGTACACCTGAAACTAATATAAAATAATATTAAATGTCAACTCTAATTGAAAAATAAAAATTAAAAAAAGAAACCTAGGAAAGTGCAAGTAAAACATGTATTTTCTACTACTTGAAGGACATACTATGCAGTCATTTTTACAAATTGTTATGAATTATAAACTTAGAAGAGAAGCCTGTATGTAACTTTTAAAAATCCTTATTAAAGAATAGCATAGCGCTACGAAAGATAATAAAGAAAAGATTATTTAAATGAATGAATGAATAAATACATCTTTTAGTTCTATTCAGATTTTCTAAATGATTGTTTAATGGGAACAAAAGATTTAATTAAATGTAAACTACTCTAGTTGTATACTTAGGCTAACTCAGGGTGCTTGGTCCTTAGTAGACACCAGTGTAGGTTTGTTGGCTGGGTAAATGAATGAACAATCTTTCTGATAAAGCTCATATTCTCATAAAATGAAGGGAAAAAAACTCCCGTTAAAGATTTTTTAAATTATTTTTCATGTACATTTATAAAATTTCACATTTAACTGGGTTTTCCGGATATAGATTGTTGGCTGGCCTTTCAACTTCTCTCCAAACCCCACGATCTTGATATCAAGAAATTGGGTAAAAGTATCACCTCGAAATTCACACTTCTTATATTTGTTACAATTTATTTGCACTGCATTATTAAAAACATGGGTGCTTAGATGAACCATTGACAATGTATGAACTACTGTAAGTCATACAACTTTTTTTAAAACATTTTGTGTTGTGCAATAGTGAAGTCTGGCCTATTTTGAAGTCTTAAGACATTTTGACTTAAAGAGAAGATTTTTTTTTTCTGGTGTGAATGAATACAGACTTTTTATTTTGTTCCAGAAAATGAGTAAAAGTCTACTTACGTACCTTTATTTTGGGAAGATTCCAATTTCAGGACCCAGTCAAGAGAGCAATTAAGACTCCAGAGATAAAAAGTGCTCAATCTGCAGGGGAAGGACAACAGATGCCCAAGTCTTTACTGTGCTTTATCATCCATTAATGCTTACTTTCTCCAGAGAATTGCCATTATCAAACTTTTCAGATATTTTCCCAGAAGAGCCATTACTTACATACAATGCCATGGTGAAGGGAGAATTCGTTGTACAGCTACTAACATATGATATAAGATTTAGTCCAGTGGTTCCAAAACCTGGTCATATGAATTACCACAGCTGTTTTAAAATAGAGATTCCCAGACTCCTCTCACAAGGATTCTAACTCATGAGTATTGGGTAGAGGGTGGATTTATTTATAACAAACTCCTTGGTTGATACTTCTCTAACCAGTCAGGCACTGGTTCACTGACAGGTCTTTAAAAATCACTGATTAATTTAACTGAAATATGTGACAGGTGCCTGCTTGTGTGACTCTCTCTATAAAGGGTGACACAGTAGTAAAATATGTTCCTTTCTCTACAATGAAGCAGATGTATTTATGACTATTGCTGTCACATATAACACAATCGGTACTTTCAGTCCAACATTCACTTTGCAAATATGTGTGACCACTCTGTGCTGCTAGTGGATTTGTGTTCATTTCATATGAGATGAACTTCTCAATGACAAGGGTTTTACTCAGAAATAATCCTAAATCAAATGTAGCTCAGTTATATTTCTTTTTTGATTGTTATTCTCTACAGTATATGTTGTTTCTTCAACACCCAACAAATTTAGGATTTTAAATTAGAGGGCCACATTCCCCCAAAGGAGTTTATTTTAATACCACAGTTGTAGAAAGAATGCATGTATATCCAATGTTAAACCATAATTTTTAATTAAGGAAAATATTGTTTTTATAATATAACCTACAACAAATAAAGCTCAATAAAACCTTATATAGTGGGGATACACAGAAATTAATGAATTCTTCTGGGATTGACCCTCCAGAATTATATATCAAAATCAGCAGGGTTTGCAAAAGCATTCATGTTCTGTAGGTATCAAAAAGTATATATTACAAAACGATCAACATTGGTTACATGATCTTATTGTTCAGTCTGTTAAATCTTAAGGCACCAAGAGCTTTAGTATCTCTCAACAACTGTTCTCTGTGACTCATTTCTTTCCTTCCCTCCATCATTTTCCAACTCCTATAGCCCCTTTCCTTTTTTGCTACTTCCACCCAGATCTTAATGATACTCTGCTCTGCCTGCAGTCCAAAATCCTGAGGATGATTATGACATCGCTGCCCAGAAGGAGTTGGCACTTGAGTTCTGCATACTGACTTTCAAATTAATGAGATAATTGTAAAGCTCTCCATTTCACAGTCACAGAATAATAACAGATTGTGTGTTGAAGCCATTTACCCTGAAGCTTAATTCATACATTTGTAGTAAAAATGAAATAAAGATGCAGTGAATTATGTGCAATGTCAAACACCTATTACATTTGGCATTTGGGCATGTTAAACAACTGTAAAATAACTGCTTTTCATTTGTCAAGCATTTTCCTTACCATGATTGTTTGTTATAAAACCTCTTAAAGCTGGTCTGGGAAATTTAATGTTAGGAAGGAAACACATGCATATTTCACATATATTTGCGTTTCAACCACCAAAATGTCCCTTCTCCTTTGCTTGTCTATTTCAGTAGCAAAGGTAGAAGATTCTAAATTTAGGTGAGAAAAATGTATGGCATATTTCCAAGTCTAATTTTTCTACTTTATGGATTGATTAAACTATTTTTTCTAGCAGGAAAGTGAGATAGAGAGATGTTAAGTGGCTTGCTCAAGGTTACAAAGCTAATAAGCACCACATCTAGCACTAGAAGCCAGACCCCATTTCATTCAGCAAATATATGTGGGATCTAATATATGCCAGGCACTAAGCTGAGTGGTACACATGCTCTGTCCTCCAGATACTTGTTTTCTACTTGAGGGAATTGAATGATTAAGAAGGTCACTACAAGAGAACATAGAAACAAACATAGATTCCTACTGGGCTGAGTAAAAGGGGCAGCTTAGGGTTGGCTTCCCGAAAGAGGTGACATCTAATGTGAACTCAAAACTCCATATAGGAAAGGAGAAATAGAAGGATATTTCATGTATAAGGAGAATTTTCTCAGGCATAGAGGCAAGAAAGTGCATGCTGTTTAGGGAATTTTAGATATCTCCTCACACAAATGGAGAGCATGGGGTGAGGCTAGCAGGGAGCTAGGAGAGATGAGACCAGGGCGGTGAGGAGCCTCAAAACTTGTCAAGTTTAGAAATTTGTACAATATTCTGAAGGCAATTATAGGGGGTTTGGCAGAGGAATAACACTTTAATTTGCATTTTAAGAGCAATTATCAGACTATAGTCTGATAATTGAATATTGGATTGGAGAAAGAGAGAGAAAGGAGGCCAAGGTAATGCTTCCTCTGTCACCATACAAAGGATCTACTTGAGTATTTTAAAAAGATACCTTTTCCTGTTGAAATAAGACTCTTTATTGCTATTTGCCAGAAAATTATTTACATAGAGAAATCTACGTGATATACTATAACACCCTTGTGCAATGCAGAGCCTGCCCGACTGGCCCTGACCACACATTGCTCCTAGGGAACCCAAACAGGAGGTATTGACTAACTTTGTGCAACACTTGAAAATGTACAATCCACTTTCATAAAAATTATTTTATTTACTCTTCATGATAAACCCGTGAGGTAGTTAAGAAAGGTAGTATTTTCATAATTAGTATGTTAAAAATTGGGTTAAGAGAAACTTGGATGATTATTTTCAATTTTCTTTATCTCTCAAATCTTCATAAGTGAAAAAAAAAAAAGGAAAACTCTACAGAGTTATGCTCCCTTTTTATGGCCAAGTTCTGGTACCTTCTTTTCCTAACTATCCACAAAAGGAAAGAATATAGAACAGTGGAAACGAAATCTTTGTGGTTGCTCAGAAAATATACACTATGTAAGACTGTAAATTTTAATTGTATAGGAGGGAAACTCTGGGTTAGGAAAGCATCACTGAATTTACTTATGTCTGAAAGTCTGATTATGTCTAATATGGCATTTCCACACTGATTCTGAATGATGACCGTATATGGTAAGAAAAAATTCCTCAAAATACCCAATTACTGTTGTCATTATTTCCAGATGAAAGACATGAGAATACATCCCAAGTGAACAATGCTTAAAAAGATCAAGGCAACATATGCACTGATTTTAGTGCATTTAGTGGTTTTATGGGTTTACCTCCTTTATTAAAATGAGAGTCTCAAAAACAAGAGCTACCTAATTTTAAAAATATTTTACCTAGAAATAAACAGTAAACTTCAATTATTTTCCAGTAAAATAATTACTCAGTAATATTCTTGCTATTTCAAATGAGAAATAAATGTAGGTTTATAACAACTTAAATAGCAGACTTCTCTGAATTCTGGTAATTGAAGAACATTCAGCTGTGAACTTTACACCATAATTTAAAACAGACTGGAAGATACTATAACTTTCCATAGATAGTCATTTAATTACTTCCTCAGAAATATCATTGTTCTTAGATTTCACATGCTTTAATTTTTCGTAATATACCATAGTTTTGCAACAAAATGTTTAGAGAAAAGAAATTACAAAATTTTTGCTGTCTGGCGGAAAGGGACGGGACATTTTTTCAGAGCTGAGTTGTAATGGTTAGACTTCTTTTGATTACAAGTGAATGAAAATCCAAACCAAACTGGTTTGAACCAAAATAGAATTTATTGCCTCACCTAACCCAAAAGTTCAGGAATAAATCTAGCTTTGGTCAGAATTTGACCAGACTTGAGTGATATCATCAGGACATGAATTTTCTCTGTAACTTTTTACTCTGTCTTCTACTTATTATAAAGAATTATTGTTCAAGTCACAGATTGGATTGACTTCATAGCTGTAAGTTGGCTGCCACTCTCAGGTACTTCACACTTCCAGGTTCTCTTCGTGTAAGGAAGAGTCTGTTTTTCTGATAGTTGAAATAAATGACCCAGAATGAAGTCTCACCAGCTGTGACTGGCTACCATGAATCCTATGCTATCCTTGAACAATCACTGTGGCCAGAGGGAGGAAGTCACCCTCCCTTTGTTCTGTGGGTTTGGGCTTAATTAAATATGCTATTTTCGGGGGCGGGGAAAGTGAATTTTACCTAAAGCATAGTATCTAACAATGATGAAGGGGAGCAAAGTGGAGGTGCCATTATTTCTTTCAATTCAATGCTCTCTCTGGGAGTTTTAAGCTACATTAAAATAAGGACCTTACTAATTTTTCTCACCATTTTATCAACAACATATTGCAGTGTTTGGTACAGCAGGAATTCAATAAGTATTCACTGATTGGATGAAGATAATAATGACATGCTTTCTTACCACATGATGAATAAAGATGTGCTATGGTAAAGGATTTCATTAGTCTGTAGCATCTTACATTCTTGATGTCTCTTTCATTTTAGGATTCATCCCTTCCTTGGCTTTGAAGGTTCCATCATATCCAGGGTCTGCTCCTGATAATTGTGCACCCCCAAGCATCTAATTGATAATTCCCAGCTTGTCATTCCCATTACCACTGTTGGAGTCTTGATCTTTTTGTTACCTATAAAAGGTAATAGCCTCCTAATTAGTTTTTCCCTCTCTAGCCCCTCTCTTCTCTTCAACCACATTGCTTTCAGAATAATTTGCTTAAAGAGAACTTTGAGTATTGTCACTTATCTGCAGTCATTTCTTATTGCCCAAGTGCAGTCCAAATACCTTAGTAATCAAGTAAGATCCCTAACCTATTATTTACTTTCCTCTCCTGTTTCTTCTCGAAAACACTATAAATGCCTTATGAGAAAAGATTTTTGTTTAATTCACTCTCTTATTTTATTTTATATGGTTACTTGCCTTTCTAGTTCCTATATTGATGGTTTTGTACATAATAAACCATCAATAACTAACAGTTAATGAATAAAAATAAAAGGCATGTACTATAATAAATGTACAATGTTATTTCTGGAATTTCATCTTTTGGGGGTAATAACTAGCAAAAAAAAGTTTCCTTTTTCTGTATTTTATTGCAGTTGTCTGGATAAAATCCACATTCTACTTTTTTGTAGCTTTCAGACAGAGTTCCCTAAATTGGCTTAAAAATGCATAATACTTGTACAAAAAGAAGAAAGTATTTCCATCTTGGGTTTGAAGGTGCTTTTCTTCTCAGTTATAGCATCTTATCACACATACAGCACAGATTGTTATCTGATATCCTTAAGGAAATAATTCTTGAGTAATTCACAGAAAAAAAACATAATCAATAAATACAAAATACTCAATCTGAATAATTATGATAGAACTTCAAATTAAGATAACAAATTTGTATTTTTCATTTATTGGATTAGTTAAGGTTAAAAGTTCGTTACTAGCCATTTGGCAAAGACGTGGGGACACAAGAATTCTCATAAGCCTATAGTGGAATAGCAATTTAGCAGTAGCTATCCAAATTTAAAAATGCATATTCCTTTGATTTATCTGTCTCAATTTTGGTAATCTATTCTACAAGTATTCTGGGATAATTGCACAAAAAATATATATACAGAAGGATGTTCAATTCATTATTACTTATAATTACTATTTAAAAAAGAACTGCAAGCAACCTTAATGCCTATTAGCTGGGAGCTAGAAATTAATTACTGTTAAGCAATGCAGTAGACTAGAATATTTAGATTCAATTTTAAAATAATGAAATAGGTGTGTGTGAGTGTGTGTGTGTGTAAAAGTAATCTGGGTAAATGTGGAAAAAATCTCCAAAAATAAGTGAAATAAAACAATATGCAAAATAATGCACAAAATATGATCTATTTTGTTAAAAATGAATAAAATTTTAGTAACAACCCTAGAGAATAAGAGATGGGAAAGGGGTCAGTCAGCAGAGCAAGAGACTTTTGCATTTTCCTATTTAAATTTTTGCCATACAAAGCTAGACTGTTAAAAAGAAATTAAAACCACATACACACAAATGTAAAAAAAAAAAATGAGTTTCTTAATTTTGTACACAGTTTCTATTTTCACGTTTATTTATACATTAATTTGTTCAATAACTATTTATTGATTGTTTCTATGGTCCCAACATCATGCAAGTTTCTTGTTTTCTTTCTCAAAAGGTGCAGATATTTTGGTATTCAAAAGTTATTTTGGACATATCCCTGCCCATAAAAACAAGGTATTTTGCTGTTCATAATCATGGCAATATACTATCTTAAATGGCCCCCATGTTCAAGTAGCTACCTGTCAGGATATTTCTACTCACATGTACAAAAAGCATGCTAAATCAATTGACCATTTTCAGCTTTGCACGCCAGGCTTGTGACTTCCCTTTGGTTTGAATAATGGACACTTCGTTTTTCTTGAAACCTAAAATAATTGAAAACAGGTTCCTGAGTATAGGTTAGTTCCATAAATAGTACCAAAGGCCTGAGAAAGTAGAGCAGTGCTGTCCACTGACTGATGACATACTATTAATTGTGCTCTGCCTGATGGGTACAAGAGGCCATTTCCTGCCATGCTCTGATAAGCTGACGAAGAGTCACCTGTTTGCATAGGACTTAGCTTTGAGAGTCAAAAATTCACTTTTTCTGGCAATATAAAGTGAACTATGCCATCGTGAGGACTCATCACATATTCCATCATTCATCAAGAGAATACTAGATAGTGCTGACATTTGTGGTCCATCATAAATTTTATTAGGGTAGATCTGCCAGAACTTTAAAAAAAAAATTCACTCTTTTTAATAAATATATCTTCAAGATGATGCTTATATAATACTGAGAGATGTATGCTTTATTCCTTAAAAGAACAAAGTATTTAATGTATGAATCAGAAGCTAACTTAGTCAAGCAAGAAACTGAAATTCTCCTTACACAGTGTTCGACATCTTTTTACCAGAATGGAGGAGCCAGTGGCACTGAGCCCAGGCCATAGGCTAACGATGTATGATGGATGTTGTAAGCACTGTGGCCTTTAACAAAACCATATTAAGACACAGAAGGCTTAAATAATAATGAACATTTAATGTTTATATTTTACATATGTCACTAGGTAACCAGAAAGTATCAGAGAATTGCCTTATACTAAAGGCTCACTCAAATAGTAACTTCCCATAATTTTCTCCATTTCTTGACTTTCTGTCTCTGTGGCTCATGTATTTTACTCATACTAACAGGGGTAGACTAATGTGGATGGCTAATACATGTTCCCAAGTTTTATGGACCAATCATGTGTGTCAACAATATGTGATCTAATGAAATACAACAATCCAATTTGAGCAAACTCCATGTGCTGTGTTGTAGAATTTTGAATACTTTGTCTTCTTTGGATGCTTGATTCACAGATATCAAAGATAATTAATCATTTCCAATGTCTTTTGCCATTTTGTAGTTAAGAATGCAAGTGCCTTAACCTATACTGGATATACCCTGATCCTGCACTGCAGTTTATATTGAAGTTTTCTATGAGGGTACCATTGAAGATACTCTGCCCTGTTTGCCCCATAAATACATTTCTATTTTTTGTTATGTCATGTGTGCTAACTTTGTGCTCAGGAAATATTGCTCAACCAACAAAAAAGAATTATTGAAAATCTTAGTTTCTTTTATTTTGCAGAAAAATCTGTTGATCAGATAGCTTCCATTTGCTGAAACCTACAGAAACATCATGTACTCTACAGCATAGCTCTACTCTTATGCCTTTGAGCAGCAAAGATTTTTTTCTCTGTCCACTTATTTTTGTATAAAAAGTACCTGAAGTGTCCACTTGTAACAGCCGATCTCCCCATCAGATTTTAAAGATATAAGTTACTAAGTCCAAACTTACAGTGGACCAATATTTTGTATATAAAGAATGTTCTTGGTTTGAACTTGATCTTCATCAATCAATGAAAGATTAAACAGTTCTAAATGTATTATGTTCCCATTGAACTACTAGAATTTCAACTTGAGGAAAATAGGACACATACATGAAGTATATTTAAATGCAACTTCCACAGTGATGTGAAGAAAAACAATTGGAAATAATATTACATTCATTCCTTTATAAGTAGCTTGCTTTTCTGGTTGTGAAGAATGCTATGCTAAATAGAAGTATCCAAAAATATGAAGGAATAATATTACTGACGCCAACTATTACAGGATATATAAATACTTGAGTAAATCCTTATGAGCAGGAAAAACGCTTTCAAATCCTCACTTTTCAGAACAGAAGGAGTGTTGATTCTGGCATTGAGTATAAACCACCTATGTATCATTTTTCATGAGCTACCAAAAGATGAAACCAAAGGGCAAAAAATGTATACCAAAATTCCCTGTTGAGAAGTTGGAAAAAAAGAGAAGAAAGCCCAGAATAATGGAAATATTGTCTGCATACTTAATAATTCTAGACTATGCCAAGAAGGGAGAATTATAAATGTGTGACTATATTCATTTCTTGTATTTCATTTATTATCTATTCTGAAAAACACTAAGTAGCTTAGCCTACATTTTATCCATGTGATTGACAGTGTGGATTTTCCTAAAGCCAGCTCTAGGGAAATATTTTTTTTATCTTCAAATTTTGTTTCTCTGAACAATACCACTAGAGAAAAAATGAAAAAGGTTAAAGACAAATCTTACTGCTTTTGTTCTTGAATATATATCCTTTTAAACTACAAGGCCAAATTCTAAACAGAATATATGTTAGTACAAATGATAAACTTTGATCTTTTAAATAAAACGATAGAAAGATTTTTACTTTTTAATCTTAAACTGTGTTTAAAGACTCCTGTAAACTATTTGTTTTTAAGTAATATTGATCTCTTTCTTTGTGGAACATTTTATAAGTATTTCAATCTAACTAAATCTTTAGGTAACATCCATTCAGTTGTCATATGTGATTTATAGCTACTGCCTTTGCAAGGAGTTCTCATTAATTTCTAGAAGAGTTTTATTTCATAGATGTTTAATACTAAGAAAATATAGCAACTTCACTAACAAAAATATTATGTAATTATTGAAAATTGTTTTGAAATAATTTTTAATATTATGAAAAAATGCTTTTTTTCAAGTAATGATATTTTTGTCAAATAAAAGGCAGAATAAATGTAGTATGAACTTTATATACAAAATATATGAAAAGTAAAGACAAAAAGAAATATTTCAAAATATAAATATTGGTTGCCATGTATATGGAACAATGACAAATTTCTTTATCTTTTTAGCCATGCATCTTTGAAAATTCTCCTTTTTCTCTATTTTTATTTTTTTGACAATCCAACTTGTTCTTTAGTCAGAAGCATGCCCTAGACTTCTTCTCATCCTCAATAATGTCAAATTCAATCATTTTACCCCAGGAAGTTTATTTTCCAAATATTTTTCATATCTTCTTCTTTCCATCTCCATCATTGCTCTCTATCACTGTCCCATGTCAGATTCTTGCCATCTCTTGTCTGGGCAGTGCAATAACCTCCTACCTTTTTCTCTTTTTCTTTTTCTCTAGTCTTGTACCTTTTAGAACTACTCTCTACAATATAATCTAAAAAATCTAGTTTAAGTGAAGATATTGCCACATAACTCTCCTAAGTGGTGTCCTGCTGTCTATAGAATCAAATTCCTTAACACAGCATAAAATAATCCCTCTATGACCTAGCCCTGACCTCCCTCCTTAGCCTCATCTTCTTTCTCCCTCCATATTTCACTGTATACTGTAGAATGTATACATTATGCAATTTCATATTTAAGCATTTGCTCAGGCTATTTCTCCTTCCTAATATGCCCTGAATAAAGCTTAGTCTTACTATAACTTACAACTACATAGCTTCTCCTTCCTGGAGCCTTCTTGTCAGAACGAAGCTAAGTATCTCTCCCACAATCTTAGTGCTTCTCAGTTAGCCTGTACTATATAATACTAAATTAATTTACATAGAAATTTATTTCTTCCAATAGATTATAAGCTTTTGAAGAGCAGAGGCTGTGAATAACTCATACTTCACTCAGCCCCATGCATAATAACATGGGTCTGGAATGTAGCAGGTACTCAAAAAACATCTGGGGACTCAAACTGAACTTATAGTCACTAAAACAAGTTTAGAGTCAATGTCTTACTCTAGGAAAGTAATGTTCAAGTATATTAAGAACAATTCAAATGCATGTCGAATACTGCAATTGGGCGATATTGTCATTGAGTACAATTACTAAAATATCAAGAAACTAGCTAATCTTTTGATGTTTCTCCCTCTAATTCCATCCTAGAGAAATTGTATATTGAAGTTCCTTAGCGATCTGAAGGCAAAGGAGGTACATTCTTCTTTAAAGATGTAGAATTAAGAAAGTAGGCAACAATGTTTCACAAATTAAGTGATCACAAGGTCAAATATTGTCTCAGTTCTACGTAGTTTCTGTGGCTTGGAAACTTCTTTTAGAAACATCGTATTTTTCCTAACAATTACCTAAGAGGACATACCTATGGTTTGGAAATCAGTAGAGAACATCCATTCCTGAGACATTTCCAGTTCTTTGTGGTTCTGGTCAAGATGGTCAAGAGCACTGTGCCGTATATCCTGTTGGTCCAGTCCCAGGCTTAGCAAAAGAAGATCCCCGAGATCCAGGTTAGGATACCAATTAACCACAAACTGTGGGAAAAGCACATAAATGCTTGGGTTTCAACTTCCATCTCTGTGACATGTCAGTATCAGCTCTGCTCTACAGAGATCAGCTCTTTCATAGAGCATGGCCAGACTGCTGCTTTCACGACACACTTCGGTCTCAGAAACTACCTGGCAGAAGCACAGATTAAAAAGCTCTACCTTTTAGCTATTATTGGTTTTCTAAGATGCTTTTCAGAAATTAGACCCATTGTTTTAGTTTTTTCAAGGATAAATAATATTTTTGGCAGAGGTTAAAAGTTCAGTGTCACCTAGTTCCCGCTAACTAATGTTGTAAAAATTATCAAGATCTGTAAGTTTGCTTCTTTCATCTTTTAAGGAACTAGTTTACTGTTTATTTTTTTTCCTTTCCTTATATGCCAAATATAAGATGCCTGCTGCTCACACATTTTTTAAAAAAATATACAATTGCACTCAACATTAACAATTGGAGAAGTGTTTTTGAAAGGTAGTAAAAGCATTTGGATATTATTCAAAGAATTAGGTTAAGCATAACAATTTCCTCTTGGCCCCAAATTGTATTACTTCATGATGAAACATTATTTGTCAAAAATAAGAATCTTATAAAAATGATTTAAATGACAACTTGCTGCAATATAATCTGGAACTAAGAATCAGATGAAGTGTGTAGTATATTTTAAAGTAAGCATTTAAATGGCATGTGAAATTATAATATGAGAAGATATTGTCAATAATTATCTGTGTGAGGAAAATATTAAAGTGAAAATATTAGATAGTTATAATCAATCATGCATATTTTATGGAGATAAATGTGGAAGATGAAGAAATTTATTCTAAATAGTATAATCTACTCCCATGGATCAATTATCACTGTCATATATTGGGGAGTTTCAATAAGTACATAGTATAACTAGATAACTAAATAAGCACTTACTAGAGCTAGCTATACTCATCTAACATTGCCATTTGGAGAATATATCAACTATCAAGTATTCTTTTTTTTTTTTTAAGTAATCACTTCTGTTTATTGCACTCTTACTGTGAACCAGACACAGATTGTCTTTAATAGTAAACGTAAGCTTTCTGTGTGTTATTTAGTTTAATAGCCACAAAATAAAACATTATTTACCTTTCAAGGACAAAGGAAACTGAGGCCCAAGGATGCATGCCTAAGAAGGAACAATGAGGATTATCTAGATATTCTTAATTATAGAAATTCCCCGAAATTTTAGAGGAGAACAATTATTATAAAATAAATCTGGTAGCCAAATTTGTTTAAAATTATGTAACTTAACCCCCGATAACTTTAGAAATTAGAAAGCCAAAATGTTTTATTAAGCCATATCATAGAATCAGCCTATTCAAAGTAGTGGTATGAGAAAGCTAAGTAAAAAAGTGAGTTTTTGTCCTTAAAATTGAAACACCCTAAGCAAAATGCATGATTGTGTCATGTTGTGAGGCTTAAAGAAGTCAAGTTAAATTTACAGGGGTAGTATGCCTCTGGCTTGCTAGAGGCGAGTCATCTTCCCTCCTTGTTTTGAACATGAGTCATAGAGTTTTTGTAAAGTGAGGTTGTCATGCACTTGTTTGAAGAAAAATTCAGGAACTAGAATGATAGATGAGGAGATGGCATATTGTATGGTCCACAGTCTACAGTGAATAATAAGTGGAACCAATCAGAAAAGAGATAATATAGCATTTTCAATCATGGCTTGGCAAACTTCTGTGTAAAAGGCCAGATAGTAAATATTCCTGGCTGGGCCATGACAGTTTCTGTTGTAATTACTCAACTCTGTTATTGTGGCAAGAAAGCAGACATAGACAATATATAAATGAATAAACATGACTCTATTTGAATATAACCTTATGAACACTGAAATTTGATTTTCATAAAATTTTCACATGTCATGAAATATTCTTCTCCTGACTTGCTGTCAACTATTAAGAAATATAAAATTGTTCTGAGCTTTTAGACCATGCAAAAACAGGCAACAGGCCAAATCTGGCCTTCAAGCCATGGTTGCCAACCTCTGCCTCAGATGGACAGATGGCTTTTTGTCTGGATGGAAAAAGAAGGCTAGGAACCCAAATTGTTGCCTGGGGAGCATCCACATCACTCAATGCTTGTGGTGAATATAGCCAGAGCAGATCACACCCAGTTCTGTTTTGACACTGTGGGTGTAGGTACAGGATAGTGGCAAGCAGTAAAACTGTTTGAACTATAAAGACTGTTTGGGTTTTTAGGTCTTCATAGTTAATCTCTGTCTTCTCCAAAAGCTGAAAACTCAGGCAAAATAAAGCCTCCGTCAGTCATATTCACTGCTCTAGGCCAATGCTTATCACAGTGGAACATAGAAATGATCCTTACATATTAGATGAATTGAACTGAATAGACTAGAGAGTTCAAAGGGACCCTAAAGACAATACGCAGTCTATTCCAAATTAATCAATTCAGTTGCCTTATGATAAAGATTCTGATGTAAAAAGAAAAACTAAAATAATATAAAATAGGAGCTATAGCAGAAGCTCATTTATTTATTTAACTATCTAAAAAGTCACATAACAGCTTTGAGTGAACTTGACAGCTAAGAGGTCAAAAATATATTTTGATGTTATTAACAGAATACCATAAAGTTTCTGAGTCTACATAAAGTTTTCTGCAAACTTTAGCTGATACATGAAGAACGATACCAGAAGCAGGCCTGGTGAAGTGTGCCTGCTTCAGCTTGAGTACAGAAGCTCGGCTCATTCTCTGCCACTGAATCAAATTAAGAGCAGATGGACACTGGAACCACACGAAATTTCAAAGGGAAGAGATGCAGTACATTCCAAAAGTGCACATTGAACTTCTTTCCACATAGACTAATGTCACTTATAGAGACATTGTATTCGATAAACTTACACATGACAATTGAATTCCTCAAAAGTGAAGCAATTAATTTTTATAGACTGACATTCTTCAGTATTTTGAAAAATGTAATAGCAATCGGCAATCTCATAGGTACTTTTTGTCATGTTTATACAACTTTCATTCTAAAGAACCATGTCTTTATACAAAAGAATATTTTTCTTTTCTTTATTCATATTAATCTTTTAGTTTCAGGTAAGATTAATTAAGCCAGCAAAATAAATTTTCTGAAAAGTGTAAAGAGTTAAGCTCTCTTAAAATTTTCTGTTATGTATTTTATTTTTCCTGTTATATAATCCTGATACAGTCTTTAAACAAAAACTCAGATATTTAAGATATAGTGCTCTCAACTTTAGCATTATCCAGAAACACACTTTTTCACTTTTAGAACATTCACGTTTAACAACTTTTTATCAGAAGGGCTTATGGGAGCAGCTGTGTGAAAGGTATTGTCCCTTTTTTTTATCCCCTATAGGAGTGCATGCATATTATCCTAGTGGTGGCTCTGACCACCAGTCACTGGCCATTCCAAGCAGATCACATCTGCTGCAGAGAAGTCAGCCTGGGTGGAAATCACCGAGGACTGCCATTTTTAAGGTAAAGCAGACTAGCAGGAAAAAGTGAAACAGAGTAGCAGGAAAAGCAAGTTCTGACCAGCAGTAGTCAGATTGCAATTATTTAGAGAGAGGTTTAGATGAGATAAAAGAGAATATCATTGTCACTATCCTCCTTAAGAAACTTTGGAGGCTACAATTAACACAGTGATATATGCAACTGGCTTACCTATTTCTCATGAAACACACCTTCTGCTTTCTTGTCTTGATGCTTTTATTCATGCCACCCTATCATCTCTCCCCTGAAACTCAATGCCTCACATCTTATTTTGGGACCTTAGAACCCAAGCCTATAGTATCTCTCTCTTCCAATGGTCCACAGCAACTATTAGTTTAACACACAGCTTGCAAACTTAGCTGTATACAGAGGCCAGGATCGTAAGGAATGAGCTGGGCTGGGTTTAACAAGAGAGCCCCTTACACGGAGTCTCGATGTTGAACAAATCTCATCTAAATAGAGCTGCTTATTCAACCCGCTCACTTGTGCCACATAGAAAAGTGGGCCCAATGTTGCTATGAGTTCTGATTATTAAAAGAATTTTCCTGTGTCGACGTGAAAATTTCTAATGTATAAGTCTTGGACCTTAAAAATTCAAATTATCAAATATATGCATTGCACATCCTTGGCCTGAGGGCAATCAGACTGGAACCTCTTCTTTAGTCATTGATTTGATAAATTAATTTATATGTGATACTTTAAGTATTTACCTTCACTATCTAAGCATCATAAACCTTTACTTAAGTAGGTCATAGTTTTATAATATTTAGTTTTTTTCTTTTTTATCCAAATAGAATACAGACTCCTTTAGATTGAGACTATATTTTCTATCTTTTTACTTCAGAAGCAACAAGGTGATTTATGAATAAAAGTTTTCAATAAATGGTAATTTGGTTGATAAGCTAATTAAATTTTTAAAAGAAGATGAAAATTAAGTTATGACAAAAATGTTTATAGAGTAAAATTGAAATGGAATAGTAGAAATTTTTTGATAAAAATGTCTTAGTAGAAGCACCTGCATTGGCCTGAAAGGAGTCTTTGTTACAAGGCTCAGGATATATGAGATCTGAAAACCCTTTGTAAATTGCAAAGGACTACAGAGATGTTGACTGTGTGATTGTGAAGAAGAAAAAATACACAGAAGCTTTTGTACTTCTATAACAATGTAAACGATGTCTGCAATTTTATTTATTCACCCACTAATGGTTAATCATTGTATCTATTTCTGGTCTATAGTTAGTTGGTAGTTTGATACAGAGAAATCTCTGAGTAAAATAATTTTCATTCCTTTAGGATTTCTTCCCTTTGTATTAATTCTTTTTAAAACAATTCTATTTTATTAGATTTGAGGAAGTCCATACATTCGAGCAAGACAAAAACAAATAATCTGATCATGCCTAAGAAGTTTCAAGGCAGGAATTTTACTTCCTTTGCTTACTGTGGTAGTATAGCTTCTCTTGAGACAAAAGTTTTAAGGTAAAAGTTGCTGCCAATGAATAACTTCTTAAGAGAAAGAAATAATTAAACTTGTTTGAATGAAAATCAAAGTTTTATACTATAATAAAGATGGTAATAATACAGAAAATGTGCTTTCTCTTTAGATTTCATTGAGAAGTTTTATATACATACATTTGAAAAAAAGAAACGTGAGAATAAAATGTTATTAATTTTACCTCAAGAAGCTTGAATTCTTTCTGACATGTTTGGAATGTCAGAGAGGGAGTTCTGTTTGCAGTAAGAGGTAGGTCATTTATAAGATCAACTTCTAGTACACATTACATTTTTAAAGGACACCATTATGCTCTAATTTTTTTTCCTTTTCTCCCCAACAAGGGACCTTCTCATGTTTGAAAGGGGTACAATTCAAGTGACCTGAGGTTAACTCTAGCCTCTCTTTTCCCATTTCCACATGGGTTCCAAATGATAGGCTTCTTCTTGGCATCCAAGTGAGCTAAATGCTGACTGCCAAGTCTTAGCAAGAAATGACAATCAGATTCAAAGAAAAGTGACATGAAATTCTCCCATTGATAACAAGGAGTAGAGACAACAGTAAAAGAAATTGTGGCTGGGAGCAGGCCTTGCTGGCCAAGAAGGGACTGACAGACTCAGGGCCTCTTTGGTGGTCAATTAAAGCTTTTACTGGCTTTCCTAGTCTCCTCTCCTGCCGTCTCTCTCTCTCTCTCTCTCTCTCTCTCTCTCTCCTCTCTCTCTCTCTCTCTCTCTCTCTCTCTCTCTCTCTCTCCCTCTCACATTTTCCAGTGGATTTAAACTGGCGTTTTGTGTCAATATTTTGCTTTCTATACACAAGCTTATTTAACTGTTTGGGTTACTTGCATTTTGTATGTAAAAGAAAGGGATTAAGAAAAGAGTGATTTTAATTCAAGAATAAAATCAAAAGGGAAGGAGCCCTGTAGTTAAGGATTCTTCCAATGAAGACTAGCATTAATTGAAAATTTTTTTCAATGTTCATGAGCTTGCTGATGACATTGATGAGCTGCTAATATCTGAGGAATAAATTTGTTATAACTTTCAAAATGTGAAAAATTTGGGTCACCTATACTTTCTGTAACTAATCATCTTGCTCTGAAGCTTCCATTCTGGGCCTCTTGTTCTCACATCAGCTTCCTTCTAAGTTTCCCACTGGGAGCCCATAGAAATTTCTGAAGGTTAGGAAGGAGTGCACAAGGGAAATGGACTTATGGACTATTCTAGGTGGGGACTAGGTAAAAGGAAATAGTGGATTCAAGGGTCTATAAGAGGTTGCTGGTGACTAGAGCTTAGAGATAAGAGATAGCCAAGTCTAAAAGGGCTTTGCAAATAGTTAAAGGATTTGGACTTTATCCCTAGGACCATGGAAAGTGTTTTAATTAGGGGAGTACATGACTAGATTTTCCTATGCCAGATGTTTGATCTCCTAGAAAGCCAGTTAATCTAAAATGTGTTCTTCGCTGTAAAATGAGGCAAAAAGATGTTAAATTGATATCACACAATACAGTACATAAACATAGAAAGGGATCATTCTCCTCCTCTGATTCCACTTCACTCTTACACATACACCTCATATGAAGAACTGCTTTGGAAGACATGAATAAAATTTCCAGGCTTCCCTGTTTGTCTCCTCAGAACCACGAGGGCTCAGGTGGCAAATGCGAAGAGCAGGGAAACTGAATGGATTCCTCACAATAGGGAGAGCAGAATGATAATAAAGGAGTGCAGAAACACATTTAATTTGTTGCAATGAAGCAAAATTTATTGAACACCTATTTTGTTTTTGACATAGTGAGAATGCTAAGATTAACAAAAAATAAATAGTCTCAGTCTAACATGGGCAGTTATTATTCAATATGATCAGTATTAACAATCATGCCAAGAAAAGTTATAAAATCTAAAAGTATGTCTAGAATAAATAAATAAATAAATAAATAATAAAATTATGTCTAAAGTTATTTTCCAAAATACTATGAAAATACAGTTGAGGGTACTGTTAATTATTCAGAAAAAGAAAAAAACAAGAGTTAATAAAAATGGCCAAAAATAAAGTGGAACGAAGCAAGCATTTTTTGTATTTATTGATTCAATATCTTTCTCTTCATTGATTCAATTGGTCATTTACTAATTTATTAATTCATTTCATCTTTCAGCCAATTAATTGAGCAGTAAAGATTTATTTAACTCTGAATATGTCAGGCATTGTGTTAGGTGCTAGCGATTCTAGAAAAAATATAGCAAAGTCTTTGTCCTCATGGATGCAAAGATAAATAAGCCCAGTCCTTGTATATATTGTGTATGATGGTTAAGTTTTTGTGTCAACCTGACTGGGCCACAAGGTGCTCAAATATTTGGTTAAACATTTTTCTGGGTCTGTCCATGAGTGTGTGCCTAGACAAGATTAGCATTTAAATTAGCAGATAGAATTAAACAGATTGCCCTCCCCAAGGTAGGTAGGCCTCATCCAAACCATAGAAGGCCTGAATAGAACAAAAAGGCAGAGTAAGAGAGAATCCAGTCTCTCTGCCTGACTGTCTCTGAGCTTCAGAGTAAGATGAAATCTTTCACTTGGTTCTCAGGTTATTGGATTCAAATGGAACTACCCCATTGGCTCTCTTGAGTCACCAGCTTGTCAACTGTTACTTGTATATGTGTAGAGCTTCTCATATTGCAAAGTGTTTTAATGCACATCACCTAATTCAGTTTTTGCAGCAATGCTTTATAAAGTTTAGCATAATCTTTTGAGATTTACAGATGTTATATTCAGAACTGCGCCTTAAATGTAAATCTTTATCTCAAAGTCCATGTTCTGTGCACCAAACAAGATTAAATTAGATAACTACTCAGAGAAAGAAAGAAGAGTTTTAGAGTCATGCCACAATCAAGGTAAACAAACAAACAAACTAGCTATAAGTTTATGGAGAAGATGAAAGATGATAAGACAAATGATTATAGATCAGATGAAGACACTTCAGGATGAGACAGTGACATGAGCAAGAGTGGGATTTCAGGGACACATCCAGGTTATGTCATGCCTTCTCATTTAGTAAGAACATAAGATTTTTATAGAGCAGAAGAGATATTGGTGGAAAAGTAGGTAGGGATCAAATTAGCCAGTGTCATAGAAATTACAATCTATGTGGGTGTTGTGAGCAGATCTCTTCAAATAGCTATAATAAAACAAGGAATGTGAAATAGAGAGTTGTAAAATTTCTTTCAGCTCCATTATTTTGTGATTTTTTTTATGCTATGTTCCATGAATAGAAAATCTTATTAATGAATAACCATGAGGATTTTAATAACCCAAGTAATACTTATTTTTAAATCATCCTAATTATTAATTAATTTTCCTGAAAAACAGCTTTGACCATGTTCTCCTAATGGAAAATTATCAATTGATAACAGAACAGAGTCCAAAATGGCTCCTCCAGAGCTTTAGCACATTGTTTTTATGTTCAATAGATGTTTATTGTATAGACCTACCATTAATAAATTATATAAGCTCTTTGAGCCTAGATATACTCATTAACAAAATAAGAAGTAAGGAAAGTTAGCATATATGTTATCTACAGTGCCTTCTGAATTTTTTGAGTCAAAATAGCATCAATGAATAGCCCAGGATATAATTAGGCCAGCTCGAATGTTATTCATACAACATATATGTTCTAAGGCCCCCAAAAGTCATAATCTTACTTAAAAAGAGAAGTCGATTTTAAAAGAACTCAGATAAAATGTTTACTGCATAATCCTTTGAGATTCTAAATTTTGAAGCACTAAACACATAAGGACCTCAACCTAAGCTTCTTTTACTTAGATGAACTTAATAGAATATTGGAATAGACAGAACAAAATTAATTTGCACAAACTACTGGACAGTCCTGGAGACCAGAGGGCAGTAACCATTCAATGTAGAGCCCAAGACACCTAGCATTCAGGTTTTAATATAGCCCAGAGATATCTGCTCAGACATCAGCTTGAAGAATGATGTCCTGTAAATCTTCAAGAATTATCCAAGTCTTTTTTAACAAATCTAGGTCACGAAGTGACCATTTAGAATTGCAGTTATATTCCATGATCTCAGTCTCAAATGGCTCTATTTTTATTTTGTTGTTTAGTTTTACTTTTTTATTTTCTTTTAGAAGATTTCAAACATGTGGCATTCCTTTTAAAGCAATTTTTAATGTTGGAAAATTTTAATAATGGTCATAAATTTAAAGGCCTTAATCACATGTGTACAATATTTATAGGATTTCTTGAGGTCTGTTGCTTTTCATTTTCTTTGTATCTGTTAAGATTTAGTTGGCTTTCCTATCTTGTAGATTTCATAGATATAAAATAAGGAATGCACTCTGGGCTACGTAGAGCTATAACTTTTCCATGCAGTCAACAGACATAAATCAAAACAAAACTAAATAATTTTTTTGAGTTTTTTGATGTTAGGAAGTAATTATGACATAATGAACTATAAACGTATTTTCTCAAACTGCTTGATTTCATAAATGTCTACAAGAATAAACACTTCTATGTGTTGTGCAATTTTAAGTTTAACTGAGTATTTAATTAGTTGGGAACCTCAAACTGGTTAAAATTGATCTTAAAAACTAGTTAAAAACATGTTTGCAAGGTGGGGTTCACATACCTCTGGGGATACACAGACTTTCTAAGGGACTAGCGAATACTCAAAGTAGTAAGGGAATCTATTTCTAAGTCCTCACCTTTGGTAGTCTTTCCTAAAACTGACTTGCCCCTGAAATGTCTATGATGAAGGCATTCAAGCAGGGCTGGCTGGCTCCATAGGCAGGTGTGATCTGTGCAGTAGCACAGGGACCTCGCGCTTGATTCAATGCCCTGCTGTCACTCTCTTGAAATTTGTAATCATTTTTTAAGAAGGGGCTCTGCATTTTTATTTCGCAGTGGGCTTCACAAATTCTGCAGCTTGTTTTACATTGCTTTACTTACTACTCCTTTCCCCAGGCTCACTTCTCCCACTTTAGAAAAGCTGCAACTTTCACTTTTCAATCTGATTGAAAACAATGTCCTAGAGAAGAGAGGAAGTGGAAGTTATAAAAACCATCTGGCAGCAAATAAAGGGACAATTCAAAATATTGATGAAAACCTAAGCCAGGGCGCCTTGTTTTTTCTCTGCTTTATACATGTCTCCTAAAAGTCAATATTCGATTTTAGAAATTTGGGATTCTGTTATTTGTGTAAATGTTCTGAATGCCTAGAGTAGTGAGAATTCTTACTCTTGCCCTCACTGATTCTATCCTTAGACTGCCTTCAAAGAATGCAGTGCTCTAGAAGGGTCCTGTGTAGGCAAAGCAAAGCAAATAGGGGGAGAAGGGGAGGTAAGTAAGGGGAAAAGAGACCAAATATATGGTGACGGAAGGAGATTTGACTTCGAGTGGTGAACACATCATGCAATATACAGATGATGTATTAGTGAATTGTACACTTAATATCTATATAATTTCACTAAACAATGTCACCCAACAAATTTAATTTAAAAAAATATTAAAGGTGGCAACACCCAAGTCCATTTAAGTGCCCATTTCTAGGCAAGGCTCTGAGCCTTATTCATTTATTCATTTACCCTCACCGCCACCTATTGAACTGCCTATCCTCTACCTTTTTACCTAACACAATTATTTAAAAGGAAAGATAAAAATCAGATCTTTTTGGAAAGAACTTAAGCCAGATTTAGTTGGTTGGTTGATAATTGGGACAGGTTTGGGGAATTTAATTTTTAAAAAATAAACTTCATTTTTTCAGAATAGTTGTAGGTCAACAGTAAAATTGAAAAATGTAAGAGAGTTCCTATATAACTGTCATCAGTTTCTCCTATTATTAACATCTTATATTAGTATGGTATATTTTTTATGATTAATGAACCAATATCAATGCATTATTATTAACTAAAGTCCATACTTTATTTAGATTTCCTTAGTTTTTTACTTAATGTCCTTTTTCTGTTCTAGGATCTCATCCAGAATATCACATTGCATTTGTTATCTTGTCTCCTTAGGCTCCTTTTGACTACAACAATTTTTCAAATTTCGTTATTTTTGATTACCTGGAGAGTATTGTGGAGTACTGGTCAGATATTTTACAGAAAGCTCTGCTATTGGGATTTATCTGATGTGTTTTGTTTTGTTTTGTTTTTTAGTAGACTTTATTTTTAGAGCAGTTTTATGTTCACAGTAAAATTAAGTGGAAAATACAGATTTCCCACATACCCTCTGCTCTCACACATGCACAGCCTCCCCCACTATCAAAATCCTCCACTAGAGTGGTACATTTGCTACAATTGATGAACCTACAATGACACATCATTATCACCCAAAGTCCACAGTTTACATTAGGGTTCAATCTTGATATTTTATATTCAAGATGGGTTTTCATGGCAATTAGCTATTATGGAAACATTTTTCTTAATTGATTAAAGTATACATGCAGTCTCAGCACGTTATTTAAAAAACAATTATTAAGCATGTATTATGTGTCAGACATTATTCTAAAAGTTTTAGATACATCAGTTAAAAAAAAAAAAAGACAGGTTATGAGCCCTTACATTCTGGGGAAGATAGACAATAAACCATAAATATACTAAATAAGCAAATTATATAGTCTGTTAAAAGGTACAAAAATAAAAAAATTAAAAGGAAAAGTAGAGTAAAATTGGATTTTGACCTGTAATATTAAATAAAGTTATAGGCCTCATTTAGAAGGTTTGACATGCAAAATTATTTCTTTAAAATGTTATCTTGGCAAAAATACAGTTAAATTAATAATATTTACATTTTCCCAACTGTTTCTGAATATGTTGTGTTAAATATAATGCCTCTAAGTGAAGAATATGGTCATAATTAATAATGGAAATATAACTTCAGAAATTATAACAAGTATATGTTAAATTTTCAACTGTTAAGGAGAGATATTTTATTTATTTAGGAAATAACAAAGATTTCTTTTGAACTAATTTCCTATACTCCCTTTGCTATGAAAATGTGCAAAGTGTTTATAAAACAACTGTAAAAAGTTTTCCCATCATCAATATGTTTACTTAAAATAAATAAAATATCCTTAAAATGGCAAAGTTTGTTATATATTTGACACTGCTCTGAAACAAAAGATTTTCCTTGATTAATCCTGTGTTTACCAGAAAATGAAATTACTAAGAACACATTCTTAACCAGCAGAATTAACAAGGCTTTGTTGGTTTGTTTTCAAATGTACCGATAATTATTTACTTCATACCAAAATAATTACCAATTACAATTACTCAAAGTAGTTATTTTTCCCAAAAATACAGAGCAAAATATTGTCTTTTGACATTAAGAAGAGTACATTATAAGTCAAAAAAGAATAGTGAATAAAATATGCTTCTAAATTAAAACCAAAAGGAATATAAGATAAATATAGCAAACACATAGTCAAAGATCTTAGCTGAACTTAAGATTAAAAATAATTAATTTATTATCAGACATATATTCAAATCTCTTACCTTATTGCATCATTTACACCATATTTTTTTTTATACAGAATATGTAGAATACAGACTGCTTTTTCTGGGATTTTTTAAAGTCACATGTAGTAGCAAAAATATGTTCTAATGGAGAAAAGGAATAGTAATTAGATAATTTTAATATAACTGAAATGTCTATAAAGCTGATATAGAAATTGTATTATCATATGTATAAAATTGTACAAGTAGTTTCTCAGTCTAAAAAAATAATCTAAAAAGTATTAATTTTTCGAATCAGGAAAACCAAGTGCTTTTAGTTTTTTGAGTTATGACCTGACTAAATTTGTGTTCATATCTATATTTTCTTAGATGGAGACCAATATACTATGGGAATATAAAAGTACACTATAACTTTATTTTAATTATATCCATAAACCATGTTACATAGATTTTAAGTAAAAATAGTCTTGGTCTTTTTTACTAATAGTGAAATTTGAAACTATTATCACTTAGTAAAAGGAAATAGTGAATTTTATCAGATAGCAAGATAAAAATTAGTTTACTTTTTTCATAAAATAGATGCAACTTAATTAAGAACACTTTCAATTAATGATAAAAAAATTAAAAAATCAATTTTTAGCCCATTTAAAAAATATCTGGCTAAATGATTAAAGATAATATCACTCTGCTTCAAGTTCTGCAAACTACAAAATAAAGATAAAAACTATTAAGTTGCGTTCACAAGATAATTGGGAGAATTAATTGAAAACTAAATGTGATATTAATATATCGACTAAAGCTGGATCATGTTTGATTTTCAAGGAAATTAGGTCAATTTATATATAGTTATAAAATTAGTAATTTAGTCAACTATGAGATGAATGTTGCCAATGTCATAGTTTCACTTTAAACTGTTTTTTTTTTTAATTTATGAATCACCCCACAATTTTGTGTAAATTTTATTTTACTTATTGTTAAATACTTTAAGTCAGGTAATAGTAATGCTTGAATAAAGTTGAATTTAATTTAATTATGTTCATTTAAATGACAAAATTTATTTTTCACAACAGAATATTATATAGAATTTAAAATAATAGTTAATCAAAAGAAAAAAATATTTTATTTGGAGGAGATTGGTAACATAGAAATTCCATCATATAGAGTCCAAGGTTAGCATGCTAAAATAGATATCTGTATGAAAAGAACAATGATATAAAAACTATAGTATAGGGAAGCATAAAATTTTACAAACTAAATGAAGAATTTTTTGTTATGTAGAACATATTTGGGTAGTATCTAAATAACAGCAGTAAAATATGCTATAGTAGTTTCTTCTTAAAACAGGGTTTCATAGCATAAAAGGCAGGCAAGAGGAAAAAACTGATATCATATATCATGTTTGAATGGCTGCCATAAAATTCTCTGACAACAAAACTTTGTTAGCAGTGGCGCGTTTAATAAGGCAAAGAAAGTTGAATAGCTAAAAGATCAAACTTAATTTATTTGTCTTTTCTGACATATAATGCCTATTACTTGCATTCTAACCATTAATTTAATCGTTAGTCAAAATTCCCAAAAGAAATCCTTTAGAGATAGTACATAATCTATTTCAATAAGATCTCATGTGATAAAACCAATTTCTGTATCAAAGGGATATATAAGCTCTGTGTATCTGACAACAAAATAAGCAAAGAAAATCATAATTTTAATATTTGGGGTTTTTTTAAATGGTATACATTAGCTCAAATCAGGGACTACTTGATAATTTAAAAATCACCAATCTGATTTACAAATCAGAAGACACCTTATAAAATGTCTTGGGCTGTCGCAAATGTCTTACATTTTAAAACATGAGATATGTTAATTTTTAATTGTAATATATGGCCCACTTGAACTTGAAAAAACTTAGTTAAGGAAGAATTCTGAAAAGGAGGGTATTTTTCTTGACAGCCTACTCTAGGCTGTAGAATATTTGCTCAGTGGAAGTTTGGGTCTTTCTTGACTCAGAAACCACTCTTCAACAATATTTAAAGACAGGTGTGTATGCTTGCTGTGGGGAGATGATTTTTAACTTAGGAGTCAATGAAAGAATTCTAGTAGAGAATAAATGTACTGCATATAACTCATTAAACACATATATACATATCCTGAGATATAATCACAAAACAAATAATAAGTTACAAAATTCTAGTACTAAATCCAAATTTCTACTACTAGGAAATTTGATGAAATTCTTAGTATTGCATAAGAAAACATGTTTTCATCCCATATCTGTCTGGAACTGATTCTATGTAATTTGTCGATACTTATCTGTTTTCATACTAGTTCACATCTACATTAGAAGTACTTTCTTATATCAGAGCTAAGAAACTCATTATATCAATTTCTGTGTTGGTTCATAATTATATAATGTTCATAATTTAAGTCTAAGATTCTTTACCACTTTGTTTGATAGTTCTAGTTGCTGTTCTTCCTAATTTGCTACTGGACACATCCTTAAAATTATGGTATGTAAATAGGTTTGCATTCCTTTAGTGAGCCCTGCAACATTCCTTTTGAGGACAAACAGATTCACTCTCTACATCATTACTGAGTGGTATATGACCACCTTAGTTGTCCAAACCAGCCCAGGACCTATTCTCTATCTCTTTCTCTCTCTCTTTGACCAATGAGATTCAGCTGTAGTTCAAGAGAATCGAGGAAGTTTTTTAAAAGATCATTCATTATCAATGAACTCAAACCAGGGTGGAGGAAATAGTCAAAGCAAGTTTAAGTTCCATGGTTTTAGATAATGAGAACTTAATTTCAACACTTTGGGGATTTGTGAATTTTTATTTGGAAACTCTAAAATACAAAACTAGAACTCTTTTATTTTGCTATTTAACATATTTGAAATCATAATTGATTTAGAAGTTCTTTAACTGATTTCTAGTCTGCAGTTCTTTTCTGAGAATTGTGTTATTTTCATAAAACTCCCACCCCTCAACCTCACATTTTATTTTATAAAAAGAATAAAAGCCATTGAACTTTTATTCAATAAATATTTATTGAATACCAACTCCGTGTCATAGTCTGTGCTAGGTGATAGGATACAATGTTCATGAGATACAGGTAAACAGGCACCTACAAAAAAAATGTGACCCAGTCCTGACTAATTAGACATAAAGAAATTTCTAGTAGACTTTTGGGAAAGATTATCTCCCCTGACAAAAGGCAAGCACACGGCAAACGAAAAGCTCTTGGAATCTTTCCCTTTTATCCCTGCTTTGGATTCTATTGTTTGAAGTTAGATGCCTGTGAGGATAAAATGGGTTCACCTTGCAACTAGTAGAGACAAAGTAGAAGATGAAAGCCAATATCATGATCATGGTAAAGCAGAAGAATGGAAAGAACCTGGGTCTTTGTTAATATACCTAAGTAGACAATACTGTCTACCTCTCCACATCTCATAGCCATTGATATTTAGGTTTTCTGTTATTTGCATTCAGAAGTATTGTGACTGAAAAAAAATGTCATGGGGGAGCTTAAGAAAGGCACCTACTCCAGGCTTTGTATAGAAGTAATATCTATGATGAAACTTGAAGATCTATTAGGAGATTGATACGGTCTGGTATGAGTGGGAAAGACATTCCCGGCAGAGGTAGGGTAACAGCACACATAGAGATTTAGAGGGAAAGGAAAAATGGGGAACTTCAAGTAATTAGTGTGTTAGGAAGAAAAGATATGAAAAGAGAAATCCAGAGATATCATGTAACTCCTACATCTAAATGATTCAAAAATCTTCATTTCTTTCTTAATAGAAATCCAAATCCTTATTTTTCAGATTTCATGGTCTGTCTTTGGACACTGCTCTGAATTTACCTCTGACTATTCTCTCCTCAATTTTTCTGCTCCAGCAACAATAGCCTAAGTTCTCTCTCTCTCTCTCTCTCT
>NW_024354500.1:18052896-18065987 GCF_902729225.1 Pteropus medius
CCTTCCTTCCTTCCTTCCAATTATGTCTTAACTTGATGACTATACCCTTAGCCTAATCCTACTTTAGAACC
The DNA here is from genome assembly GCF_902729225.1 of Pteropus medius. Classification (NCBI taxonomy): domain Eukaryota; kingdom Metazoa; phylum Chordata; class Mammalia; order Chiroptera; family Pteropodidae; genus Pteropus; species Pteropus medius. The sequence continues at coordinate 18,052,968 of NW_024354500.1, forward strand.
TTTGCACTTACTGTTCCCTACACCTGGAATACTTTCTCTACACATATCTGCACAGCTTGCTCTCTCTTACTTTCTTTAGATTTCTTCTGAAATATCACCTTTTCGGGGAAGCTATCTCTGCCCACGCTATATGAAATAGCAACCCTAATCACCTCTTCCAAAATTCTGTAACTCTTATCTTGTTAATGTTTTTCTACAGCAGGCGTCACTGTCCTATATGTTATCAGTTTATATATTTATTTACTGTTATTCTTCCCTTGTGAGAGCAGAAATTTGTCTCTTTTGTTTTGTAATATATCCCTAGCAACTAGATAAAACTGTTTTACTGCTAGATCTGTAGCACTTCAGCCCTTATCAGGAGGCTCACAGAAAATATTTGTTGATAAAATGGGTGAATGAAAAAAAGACAAATTACTTAGGTTATTGTGTGCTGTGGTAAAGACACATGGATTAACTTGCTTCTTTCTCCTACACTTCCAAACTTACCCAACTCTTCATTAATCCTTTTTTTTTTTTGACAAAATCATAGGGAATGGTGGCATGAGGCTATAGAGGTAGGCAAATCATGAAGTATCCTATGGCTGTATAAAAGAGTTTGGGTTTTATACTGAAGTATTTATAGTGAGAGAGTGATGTTTATCAATTCATATTTTTGAAAGATAAGTTTCCCTTCAGTGTAGAGAATAGATTTGGAGTGGGTGAGAGCATAGAGAAAGAGACCCTTAAGAAGGCTTTTGTGAGAAAAAAAGTGAAAAACTTAGTAGAATCTTAACTAAATAAGTAACATCTGGAATCGAGGGAAGGATGTTGATTAAGACATGATTGTGAGGGAAATTATAATAAATTTGGTGTAAGATGTAAATTTGGTGTAAAATTTGGAAAGAAATGACACAATCTGTAGTGCTCCCAACTTTGGATCCTGGAGACCTAGTTGAACAGTTTGTTAAGAAGGGGCATGTGGAAAGAGAAGGTAGACTTCCAGGAAGTGAACACAGTGAGCTCAGTTTTGGACATGCTAAGTTTCAGATATCTGTAGAGATATTCATAGGTAGTTGAATATTGATCTACATCTCACAGAGAACCAACCATTAGTATGTAATCAGAGGAAAAATAATCGCTGTGGGGCTAAGAGGAGAGCTTCATAAAATGAGACTGGAAATCTGGGCAAAGTGCTGCACTGAAACCAAGCAGGATGAAACTGGAAAAATATCATTGTCTTTGACAACATTTAGAGTTCTAATGACATTGGCAGAGACAATAGACTGACAAGGCAATAGACTGACAGGCCAAACACTTTCATTTGTTGAAAAATATTAATAGTAATAGTTAACATTTTCTGCATATTTATGAGTACCAAGCACTTTTCTACATCTTCTTTGAGTATAAATGCATCTAAATCCTCACAACTGCTTTACAAAGTCAGTGCTACTATCATTATCATCTGCATTTCTCTGATGAGGAAAATGAAGCATAGTGAAGACAGTTAATTTATGAACATTACACAGATCAGGAAAAGTAGGAGAGTCAGGATTTGAACCAGGCCATTTGTGCTCAGAACCCATCTTAACTATCAAGCTCTACTGTTCTCTGATGAATGAGAAATAAGCAAGTGGAGCAACAAGTACAAGTGCCTCTTCCAAATATTTAAACATTTAAAATGAGAGAAAACTGAAACAAAAATGATAGCTAAAGAAAGAGGCAGAATCAAAGGGTACATGGCAGAATACAGAGAGTATAAGCTTTATAAGTCAGAAAAAGGCAACTTCACATTTGCTTGCACTGTTATTTCAAGAAATTAACCATATATCTTCATTTATAAAATGGAGATAATAACACCAAAAAATTAGAAATGCTACAAGGGTTAACTGAATGATAAATACTAATATCTTAACATGGCTCTAGATATACACGCAGTAGGTGCAAACAAACAAACAAAAAAATAAGTGTTTCCTTCCTTGGCTAACTAGCCAGCTCAGGTGTTGGTTCCCTGCCAATTAAATAACAGGTGATTTCACACAAATCTTCATGGTTTGCTCCTCCATAGCCAAGGGCTCTTCTTCTAATTCTACTGAAAGCAATTCTTTCCTTTTCAAACTCTTTATCTCTCACTTCTATCACTCTCATGCCAGAATCTTACCACTCCGATGAAACTGAGGATCCACCAGCTGCCTAAAGGTGTCTGCCTGGAATGGAAACTTGCATCAATAGCCCCCATTTTCACACACTTTGTATCTATGTCCTTTGCCCGGTTTGGAGGTGCGACTGCCTTTGGCTATCGGGATGTTAGCAAATGTGATACTACAAGAGAATTAAAAAGTAAGTATTTGTTAACACTTATGCCCTTTTATGCCTCGGCCACCACCCTAAGAATATATATGGGCTCCCCTGCTGAAGGATGAGAGACATGGAGTCGCTCCAGCACAGAGTTTGGGAGAGTTTGTGATCCAATACTATTTTCACTATAAGTAACTAATAAATTCTGTCAAAATTGAGCATTTGATCAACTGCTGTTAGGGTGCTGCTGAAGCTATTCCTGCCTTCTACTAAATTACTCACGACTTTTCCCTTAAAAACTCCTAACTCTGTTCTGCTGTAGACGGAAGCAGGACTTTACTCAGAAAGAGTGAAGAATGTTCCTGGGGCCTCCAACCTCATATAATGGCTCCTCGAGGCCATAACATTCTCCCCTCTCCCATCCTTCCTACCCCCTTAAAGGCTGGGTGGGAAAATTAACTCGGCCTAATGATTGTTAGCAGACCATACATTTCTGCCTCTCCCCAATTCCATGTAGATTGCGTGTTAGGCTTAAAAACAGTATAAATGCTTTGAGAACTTTCTTTTAGCAGAAAGACAAATCACTGCACATTCCTCCTGGTGAAACTTTGTTAACCAGCCTCTTCTTAGCTCCACATTCTGCAATGTAAGCAAATGAATAAACTACAAAGTGTGGTATTGTTGTCTGCATTTCTGCTCCCTGACCCTGTCCATGTGAGTGCATTTAACTGCTACTGGTTCCTATTCCCCTCAAGCCCCATATGTCTGGGAAATTATTATAGGATAACTAATTTTTTTTTTCTTATAGCTGGGTACAGCATAGCCACAATCACAGAATGTTCCACTCTGGGAGGCAATGAAGCCAAGGGATGAAGTTGCCTCCCCTTCCTGACCCTAACCCAAAGTATTTCAGGCAATGGCAATACAACCATTTGAGCAGTTGCCCTAGAGCTAGTTCCAGGCTTTTGTCTGCTTTTCTGCAAGATGTTATTTTTATACAAAGCATATCTCATATAAAGTAGGGGAAATTCTAACTATGCTGTCTTTGTGAAACTCAAATGTAGAAATATAAGTTCAGAAAGATGTCAGGATAATGGTCTTAAAAACATTTTGGCCAGGATGTGCAACTCTTGGACATCTTTTGGAAAGTATGGAACAGCTTGAGAATATGCATCTGTTCCCTGCTGCTCACACCATCCGTTACCTTTCCTGTCCATGCAGTCATATAGCCTTGTGACATTAAAATAATTCAATAATTAGCTTAACTATATTTGCAAACTCTGTACCTTTGTTTCTGTTACAATAGACCTTTTATTTGTAAGACTTTCTGCTATTTAGGTAATGGTAACTTTACTCAATAGGTGAGAAAAAAAAGTCATTCTTGATTCTCCTCTAAAATTAGATTAATGTCTCTTGGGCTAACAGAAACTTTGTTGCTGCCATCCTTACCTGGAGATCATTTTAGAAGGTCAAATGGCATTCACATATAATGCCATTGAAAACAGTAGAAAAACCCTTAGACTGAATATTATCACAATATCAAAGACTAAAAGTTAAACATGGAAGTTCATACACACACACACACACACACACACACACACACACACCAGTGGACCAATTTTCTTGTCCTATCCCATAATAGAACCCCAGCATAATGGGATAGAAGACAAACCAATATCAAAGTCGAGACCTAAGTTTTTATTCATAATTTTTTTACCCTAAATCTCTTTGTTCTTCTTGTATTTCACTTATTGAGTTGTCAGAACAACCTTATAAGGAGGTGAATAATGAATAACTTATATTCCTTATTGTCTTAATCCCTAACAGTGCTGATTTCCCCTCTCTCAGCCTCCTTCTTCTTTTTCTCTTTCTCTTCCCCTCCCTGTAACAAAGGCGTTTCCTTCCAAAGACTTGCCTCTGCTACTGTTGCGGTTACTCTCCCACTCTTGCCTCTTGGAATGTATTGTGAAATGCCAGACAAGATGACTCAGGGAGAACAGGGGAAAAAAGTTTGCAAGTCTCTTGGTCTCACACCATGGGTGTAATAGAATACTATTAAGGAGAATTTGCTTTGCCAAAGAAACAGAAATAATATGCTGATAATATTTTCCACTATCAAGCGCAATACCAGAAGGACACGTAAATGATGAATATGAGCATGAAAATGTCCTTAATGACTTAACTTGTGGAAGGAACATGCAAGTGGGGTGTCACAGTCTGGCTAGAAGCTCTGTGCACATTTAGCACTGAAAAAAATAATGTGAACTTAGTCTGAGGAATGAAACCAAATGAAGAAATATGTACTTAAGAGACCTGTGCTTTTCATTTAGTGAAAATATGCTCATTGAGTTCTGTCAATATAATGTTAAATGTATCACTTAGTATTTGAACTTTCGCCACCGTTGCAAAGAATCCTCAAGCAAGGAAACAACAATTCCAGAAATCTCTTGATCTCAGTCTCTCCATTTCCATGTTTCAGAAACAACATTTCCCACTTGGGTGGAGACACAAAGGGAACCCGATTAGGGAGGACAGCAAGTCGGGGATGGAGGGAAGGGTGAAGAAAGATGAAAAGATGAAGAAAATAACTGTTTCTATAAACAAAGCTTGTTTTCATCAGCTTTTTGCTAGGATGTAAAAAATCACTAAGAAGTGATTTTTTTCTTATTTTGCTTTATTTTTACTATATGTTGAAGTCGACTTCATGGCTGGAGAAAAATAACTTTGCGATTATGTCTAAACTCCACAATTTAATTTCCTTTTGCCATAACTATTAAGATTATATTTTTAAGAAGAGGAAGGAAAAGATGATTACTAATAATATCATCTCAGGTTATATAATGATTTTAACTCTTCAATATAATTGTATTATTGACAATATTATTTTATTCTTTCTAAATTAGAAATATTTACTCAATTTGTATAATGTCAAAAACCCTAAATGGAGAATCCTGGAATAACAAGTAGATCTACAGGATAACCTATTAAGAAGATAGGACAGAGCACACATGTAGGTGTTCTAATGATAACTCTGCATCCTTGTAGCTCTCATTCCTTCTTAAAATAGGAAGAAGCAGAAACTCAGAGAAGTCATGTAAATCGTTTGCCAAAAGCCACTTACTAATTAAAGATCAAACTGTGACTCCCAGACACAGGCTAGTTTGAAAGCTTTGAAAGAGACTGTGGCAGGACTAACCTGAGTACTTAGACTGAACTCTTTACCCTTCAAGAAAACTTTTAAAGCTATTTTTTGCCCTCTGCTCTATATTAAACTTAATTTCACATCCAGGTGACTAAGAGGCTTACATTAAATCCACTGGCACTATTTCTCATAGGTAAATCATGTAGATTGCCCGGAAGAGGAATACCATGGGTTTTCCTTAAGGCTGAATACCTTAAGGCTGAATCTTGGTTCTAATGTTTACACAGGTAGGGTACTTAAATTTCCAAAACCTCTCCTCTGTCATACCTTTAATGGCAATAACAATATTCATAGGACTGTAGTGAGATAAAAGAAATATAATAGACTCTGGGCATTGTTATATACACGTGATTCCTAGAACTGCTGTAGTCATCCTGATACCTGGGGAGACCAGCCTTAAATAAATTCTGGACAAGAAGTCAGAAAAATGGCGGAGCGAGAGACGTCCCCAGATCTCTCCCCTTGAAACAACAATAAGCCGAACATCTAAAACTCAACAAAAAAAACACACAAACTGCACACCAGCATGTCTGAGTGTGGGATCTGCACACAAGAGCCACCATAGGTCAGAACCCCGGGTGTCGGGCAGCAGACTAGGAGAAATAAAGAAGCTGCCTCTCATAGCCTCTGGAGCTCCCTGCAGGAGGAGGGGGAGAGGTGAAGGTGTGGGGACTTCCCTGAACAGCCCTGCCTGGGAAAGCGGTGAGTTCCACATAGCTGGCAACAGGGCCCAGTAATCAGCGCAGAAGACAGAGAAACAGGATGGCAGAAAAGCGGGAACAGCAGAGAAACAACAGTTGAGTTTTACCAGCCACAGCTGCAAAACAGAGGCTGAGCCTCAGCCCCCATCTCCCAACTCAGAGAGACTCTCTCCCCATATCCGCTGAGATGGAACACCACGGAACCTTAGGGGAATCTGAGCAAATGCTATCGAAACTGTCACTAACACTGACAGGAACTGAGACTGAAGGTAGCAAGTGTGATTAAGCATCTATAAGAAAAAGAAAACATTATTAAGACTTTATGTACAGCAGAGATTCAAGAGGCTTAGATGCCACCTACTAGAACCCAAAAGAAAAACACCTTCTTTGCAACAGGCTAGGTACCATTATATAATAAATCTTCTTTCTGGAAAAAAAAAAATCAGAATATACTTCCATTAGTCCCCTGGTGAAGAAATAGTCCATTAAACACCAAGAACAACCAAGGTGACAAGGCATCTTAGAAAGAAAGAGAAAAATCTCCAGAAAATAAGCTTATAGAAATAGAAATATGTGACTTAAATGACAGAGAATTTAGAATAGTACTTCTAAAAAAACTCAGGGAGTTCTGAAACGAATCATATCAACAATTTCAGGAATTGAAAAAACAACTAGATAAGAAGAATGAGTTCTTTAGCAAGGAGATTGAAACCCTCAAAAAGAAATGAATAGACTTTCTGAGATAAAGAACACACTGCAAAAGCTGAAAAATGAAATAGCATGCTTGGGAAATAGAGTCCACCAAATGGAGGAAAGGATCAGTGATATCGAAGACAAATATAGAAATAAATCAGAAAGAAGAAGAGAGAAACCGAAGAATGAAAAATAGTGAAAGAGAAATAAAATACAAGAACTAGCTGATTCTATCATGAGAGGAAACATAAGAATAATGAGCATTATCGAAGGCGAGGAAAAAGAGGAGGGATTAGAAAGCATTTTCAGACAAATCTAAGGAATGAGCTGGAGCTTGGAATTCAAGAAGTCAACAGAACACTCAATTATCTCAACCCAAAAAGGCCTTCACCAAGACACATTGTATTAAAATTATCAAAAATCAACGACAAAGACAGAATTCTCAGGACAGCCAGGGAGAAGAAAACAGTAACTTATAAAGGAAAACACATTAGATTATTCTCAGACTTCTCAGCTCAAACCTTACAAGACAGAAAGGAAGGGAATCAAATATTTAAACTATTAAGTGAAAGGAACTACCAGCCTAGAATAATATATCCAGCTAAACTCTCCTTTAGTTATGAAGGAGAAATTAAGACCTTTCCAGACATTGAAAATTGAGGGAATTCTCCACTACAAGGCTTGCACTACAGGAGATATTGAAAGGCATCAGCTCACCTAAAACAAAATGACAAAAAAAAATTACATAATTAGGAGTAAGGTGACTGGCAGGCTGATAGAAGCAGAGGAGTGAACCTTTACTAGGAAGGGGATTATAAGCCAAAAAATAAGAAGAGAATTGCTATAACAAGATAATAATGAACATTCAGCGTACATAAGGACAAATTAAGACAACAATGACTGAAAAGGGGAGGATTCAAAGATCCAGTTTCACAAAGGGGAAAGGAGATAAGGCACACGCAGAAGAAAAGGAACAACTGTATATATATATATATATATATACATATATATATATGTATATATATATACATATATATATACATATACATATATATACATATATATGTATATATATGTATATGTATATATATATACATAATTATATATATATAATAATTATATTTATTTTGGTTGGCTTTTGTGGGGGTTTGCCTCTGGTTCTTCTTGTTTTATGTTATATACTTCGGTTCTGAATCTTTGGTGTGTGGTTACCATTATGAATATGTAAAGGATAATTATATATATATATATATACACATATATATATGTATGTATATATATGTATATGTATATATATATGTATATATATATACATATATATATGTATGTATATATATGTATATGTATATATATATATGTATATACATACATATATATGTATATATATACATATATATATATACATATACATATATATACATACATGTCGTGTGTGTAACAATGTCATCACCTGCATATATAATGCATATGTGTGTGTATTATGTATGTCGGTGTCATTGCGTATTCATGATGGTGACTCCTATATATATGTATTATTCATATGTGTATGTGTGTAATGTATATATGTGTATATGTCACATATATATGTGTGTATGTGCGTATGTATGTAATACATATACATATATAATACGTACGTATATATGTATGTATATAATAATGGCATGCGTATATGTACCATGCGTATGCGTGTGTATGTGTACATGTCGTATGCATGCGTAGCTTGTGGTGATATGTATATGTATATGATTATCATTGCATGTTCATGATGGTGACACTTGCGCAGAAGTTCGGACGGGGTGTATGACGTAAGCCGGAAGGTTAGGAATGAATACAGGTATACATGTATGTATGTAATGTGTAATACATATGTGTATGTATGTGTAACAATATCGTATGTATGTAATATGTAATGCATGTGTAATATCGTCTAATAATAATGTGTGTAATATGTGTTAATAATGTACATATATGTATGTACATATATATGTGTATATGTATATATATAATTATCCTTTACATATTCATAATGGTGACACATAAGTTGGGCAGTGTATAGCATGAATAAAGGAAAGAACCAGACAGACCCACAAGATAAGCCAAGGTAAATTATGGATATGTGGGGATAATTATATGTATATGCATATGCATATAGCCATGTAATAACAACATCTTATATATAACTCAACAATAATATATATACATATATATGTGTGGCTGCTCTACATGTATATACATATGCATATATATACATACATATATATGTCTTATATATATACATATATATATACATATACATATACTCAAGCATATATATATATATAATTATCCTTTACATATTCATAATGGTAACCACACACCAAAGATTCAGAACCGAAGTATATAACATAAAACAAGAAGAACCAGAGGCAAACCCCACAAAAGCCAACCAAAATAAAGAAAACAGAAACACAAGGACAAGGAAGCAATGGAAACATCGAGCTACCAGAAAGCAAAAGAGAAAATGGCTATAAGAAGACCTATTTCAATAATCACCCTAAATGTAAATGGACTGAACTCACCAATAAAGGCACAGAGTTGCAGAATGGATCAAAAAATAAAACCCAACCATATGCTGCCTCCAGGAGACACATCTCAGCTCCAAAGACAAATATAGATTCAAAGTGAATGGGTGGAAAATCATATTTCATGCAAATGGCATTCAGAGAAAAGCGAGAGTAGTGGCACTAATATCAGACGAAATAGGCTTCGAAATAAAAAATGTAAAGAAAGATACTGAGAGACATTTCATAATGAAAAAGGGAATCTTGCACCAAGAAGACATAACAGTTATTAATATCTATGCTACCAATCAGGGAGCCCCAGAATATATAAACCAATTACTGACAGAACTAAAAGGAGAAGCAGACCAAAACACTATCATAGTAGGGGACCTAAATATCCCACTGTCTGATATGGACAGATCATCCAAACAGAAAATCAATAAGGAAATAACATCCTTAAATGATACATTAGACCAATTGGACATAATTGATATTTACAGAGCCTTCTATCCCAAAACAGCTGCTTATACATTCTTCTCTAGCACACATGGAATATTCTCAAGAATCGACCACTTACTGGGACACAGAGATAGCCTCAACAAATATAAGAGCATTGAAATCATATCCAACCATATTCTCTGATCATAATGCTTTGAAACTAAAGATCAACAGCAAAAAGAAATCAGGAAGAACCACAAATATATGGAGATTAAACAACATGCTACTGAAGAATAACAGAGTCAGAAAAGAAATAAAAAGAAAGAAAAAGAGATATATCGAAATGAATGATAATGGTAGTACAACATATCAAAACTTTTAGGACATGGCAAAAGTGGTCATAAGAGGAAAGTTCATGTCATTACAGGCCTATCTCAGAAAACAACGATGAGCCCAAATAAACAACCTAATGCTTCATCTTTAAAAAAACTAGAAAAGGAAGAACAAATGAAGCTTAAAGTCAGCAGAAGGAAAGAAATCATCAAAATTAGAGCAGAAATGAATGAAATTGAAAACAAAAAAAAAAGAAAAGAAAAAAATAAATGCATCAAAGAGCAGATTCTTTGAAAAAGTTAGTAAAATTGACAAACCCCTGGCTAGACTCACTAAAGAAAAAAGAGAAAGGACAAATAAGCAAAATCAGGGATGAGAGAGGGAAAATTACAACTGACATTGCAGAAATACAAAGGATCGTACAAGAATACTATGAAAAAGTATATAACACCAAATTTAATAACCTCGAAGAAATGGACCAGTACTTAGAAAAATATAACTTTCCTAGACTGAATCAAGAAGATCTAAAACAATCATCAAAAACCTACCAAAATTAAAAGTAGAGGACCAGATGGCTCCACCAGTGAATTCTACCAAACATTCAAAGATTTAATACCTATTCTCCTCAAACTCTTCCAAAAAATTGAAGAGGAGGCAACACTTCCCAACTGATTTTATGAAGCCAATATCACCCTGATACCAAAACCTGGTGGAGATAACAGAAAAAAAGAAAACTACAGACCAATATCTCTCATGAACACAGATGCAAAAATCCTAAATAAGATACTAGCGAACCGAATAAAGCAACATATTGAAAGGATTATATACCACGATCAAGTGGGCTTCATCCCAGAGGCACAGGGATGATTCAACATACACAAATTGATTAATGTGATACACCACATAAACAAATTAAAAAATAAGAATCGTGTGGTCATATCAATAGATGCAGAAAAAGCCTTCGACAAGATACAGCACCCATTTATGATCCAAACAATTAACAAAATCGGTATAGAAGGAAAATACCTTAATATAATAAAGACCATATATGACAAGCCCTCAGCCCACATTATACTTAATGGTGAAAAACTAAAAACCTTCCTTCTAAGATCAGAACAAGGCAAGGCTGTCCATTATTGCCACTGTTATTCAATATAACATTGGAGGTCCTAGCAAGTGCAATCAGACAAGAGAGAGATATAAAAGGCATCCAAATAGGAAACCAAGAAGTCAAACTGTCACTATTTGTGGATGACATGATTCTCTATATAGAAAACCCACAAGAACACTACGAGAAACAATAAGCAAATACAGTAAAGTCTCTGGATCCAAAGTCAACGTTCAAAAATTCATAGCGTTCCTATACTCTAATAACGAAGTGTCAGAGAAAGAAGTGGAAAAAGTAATTCCTTTTGCAATTGCAACAAAAAGAATAAAAATACCTAGGAATAAATCTAATGAATCATGTGAAGGACCTATATAATGAAAACTATAAGATCCTATTAAAAGAAATCAAAGAAAATATGAAGAAATAGAAAGATATTCCGTGTTCTTGGATTGGTAGATAGTTAAAATGACCTTATTACATAAAGCATTATACAGATTTAATGCAATCCCTATCAAAATCCCATCAGCATTTTTTAAAGAAATAGAACAAAAAATCATCAGATTTATATGGATGCACAAAAGATCCAGAATTTCAAAGCCATCCTGAGAAAAAAGAATGAGGCTGGAGGCATCACTCTGCCTGACTTTAAGTTATATTACAAAGCGACAGTAATCAAAATGACATGGTACTGGTAGTAAAACAGACACACAGACCAGTAGAACAGAATCAAAGGTCCAGAAGTAAATCCATATTTATATGGACAAATAATTTTTGACAAAAAAGCCAAAATATAGAGTGGAGAAAGGAAAGCCTCTTCAATAAATGGTGTTGGGAAAACTGGAAAGCCACCTGCAAAAGAATGAAAGTAGACTGTTGTCTATCACCACACACCAAAATTTACTCAAAATGGATTAGGGACCTGAATATAAGACCTGAAACAATAAAATGCATAGAAGAAAACTCAAGGACCTTGGACTTAAAGAGGATTTTATGAATTTGAACTCAAAGGCAAGGAAAGTAAAAGCAAAAATAAATGAAGGAGACTACATCAAACTAAACAGCTTCTGCTCAGCAAAAGAAATCATCAGCAAGGTAAAGAGACAACCATCTGAATGGGAAAATATGTTTGCAAGCAACACCTCCAATAAGGGCCTAATATCCAAAATATACAAAGAACTCATATGACTCAATAAGAAAAAAAATACGAATGATCCAATCAAAAAATGGGCAGAGGACCAGAACAGACACTTCTCCCTAGAGGACATACAAATGGCCAACAAATATATGAAAAGATGCTCAACATCACTAGCTATTAGGGAAATACAAATCAAAACCACAATGAGATACTATCTCACACCTGTTAGAATAGCTAAATCAACAGGACAAGTAATAAGAAATGTTGGAGAGGATGCGGAGAAAAAGGAACCCTCCTACACTGCTGGTGGGACTGCAAATTGGTACAGCCACTATGGAAAACAGTATGGAGGTTCCTCAAAAAACGAAGAATTGATCTACCATATGATTCAGCATTCCCTCTACTGGATATTTACCCCAAAGCCTCAAAAACTCATATCCAAAAAGATATTTGCACACCGATGTTCATAGTAGCATTATTCACAGTGGCCGGGACATGGAAGCAACCAAAGTGTCCTACGATAGATGATTGACTTAAGAAGCTGTGGTACATATATACAGTGAAATATTACTCAGCCATAAGAAGTGATGAAATAC
>NW_024354500.1:18065998-18168054 GCF_902729225.1 Pteropus medius
TAATTATATATATATATATATACACATATATATATGTATGTATATATATGTATATGTATATATATATATGTATATATATACATATATATGTATGTATATACATATATATATATACATATACATATATATACATACATATATATATGTATATATATATACATATATATATACATATACATATATATACATACATATATATATGTGTATATATATATATATATAATTATCCTTTACATATTCATAATGGTAACCACACACCAAAGATTCAGAACCGAAGTATATAACATAAAACAAGAAGAACCAGAGGCAAACCCCACAAAAGCCAACCAAAATAAAGAAAACAGAAACACAAGGACAAGGAAGCAATGGAAACATCGAGCTACCAGAAAGCAAAAGAGAAAATGGCTATAAGAAGACCTATTTCAATAATCACCCTAAATGTAAATGGACTGAACTCACCAATAAAGGCACAGAGTTGCAGAATGGATCAAAAAATAAAACCCAACCATATGCTGCCTCCAGGAGACACATCTCAGCTCCAAAGACAAATATAGATTCAAAGTGAATGGGTGGAAAATCATATTTCATGCAAATGGCATTCAGAGAAAAGCGAGAGTAGTGGCACTAATATCAGACGAAATAGGCTTCGAAATAAAAAATGTAAAGAAAGATACTGAGAGACATTTCATAATGAAAAAGGGAATCTTGCACCAAGAAGACATAACAGTTATTAATATCTATGCTACCAATCAGGGAGCCCCAGAATATATAAACCAATTACTGACAGAACTAAAAGGAGAAGCAGACCAAAACACTATCATAGTAGGGGACCTAAATATCCCACTGTCTGATATGGACAGATCATCCAAACAGAAAATCAATAAGGAAATAACATCCTTAAATGATACATTAGACCAATTGGACATAATTGATATTTACAGAGCCTTCTATCCCAAAACAGCTGCTTATACATTCTTCTCTAGCACACATGGAATATTCTCAAGAATCGACCACTTACTGGGACACAGAGATAGCCTCAACAAATATAAGAGCATTGAAATCATATCCAACCATATTCTCTGATCATAATGCTTTGAAACTAAAGATCAACAGCAAAAAGAAATCAGGAAGAACCACAAATATATGGAGATTAAACAACATGCTACTGAAGAATAACAGAGTCAGAAAAGAAATAAAAAGAAAGAAAAAGAGATATATCGAAATGAATGATAATGGTAGTACAACATATCAAAACTTTTAGGACATGGCAAAAGTGGTCATAAGAGGAAAGTTCATGTCATTACAGGCCTATCTCAGAAAACAACGATGAGCCCAAATAAACAACCTAATGCTTCATCTTTAAAAAAACTAGAAAAGGAAGAACAAATGAAGCTTAAAGTCAGCAGAAGGAAAGAAATCATCAAAATTAGAGCAGAAATGAATGAAATTGAAAACAAAAAAAAAAGAAAAGAAAAAAATAAATGCATCAAAGAGCAGATTCTTTGAAAAAGTTAGTAAAATTGACAAACCCCTGGCTAGACTCACTAAAGAAAAAAGAGAAAGGACAAATAAGCAAAATCAGGGATGAGAGAGGGAAAATTACAACTGACATTGCAGAAATACAAAGGATCGTACAAGAATACTATGAAAAAGTATATAACACCAAATTTAATAACCTCGAAGAAATGGACCAGTACTTAGAAAAATATAACTTTCCTAGACTGAATCAAGAAGATCTAAAACAATCATCAAAAACCTACCAAAATTAAAAGTAGAGGACCAGATGGCTCCACCAGTGAATTCTACCAAACATTCAAAGATTTAATACCTATTCTCCTCAAACTCTTCCAAAAAATTGAAGAGGAGGCAACACTTCCCAACTGATTTTATGAAGCCAATATCACCCTGATACCAAAACCTGGTGGAGATAACAGAAAAAAAGAAAACTACAGACCAATATCTCTCATGAACACAGATGCAAAAATCCTAAATAAGATACTAGCGAACCGAATAAAGCAACATATTGAAAGGATTATATACCACGATCAAGTGGGCTTCATCCCAGAGGCACAGGGATGATTCAACATACACAAATTGATTAATGTGATACACCACATAAACAAATTAAAAAATAAGAATCGTGTGGTCATATCAATAGATGCAGAAAAAGCCTTCGACAAGATACAGCACCCATTTATGATCCAAACAATTAACAAAATCGGCATAGAAGGAAAATACCTTAATATAATAAAGACCATATATGACAAGCCCTCAGCCCACATTATACTTAATGGTGAAAAACTAAAAACCTTCCTTCTAAGATCAGAACAAGGCAAGGCTGTCCATTATTGCCACTGTTATTCAATATAACATTGGAGGTCCTAGCAAGTGCAATCAGACAAGAGAGAGATATAAAAGGCATCCAAATAGGAAACCAAGAAGTCAAACTGTCACTATTTGTGGATGACATGATTCTCTATATAGAAAACCCACAAGAACACTACGAGAAACAATAAGCAAATACAGTAAAGTCTCTGGATCCAAAGTCAACGTTCAAAAATTCATAGCGTTCCTATACTCTAATAACGAAGTGTCAGAGAAAGAAGTGGAAAAAGTAATTCCTTTTGCAATTGCAACAAAAAGAATAAAAATACCTAGGAATAAATCTAATGAATCATGTGAAGGACCTATATAATGAAAACTATAAGATCCTATTAAAAGAAATCAAAGAAAATATGAAGAAATAGAAAGATATTCCGTGTTCTTGGATTGGTAGATAGTTAAAATGACCTTATTACATAAAGCATTATACAGATTTAATGCAATCCCTATCAAAATCCCATCAGCATTTTTTAAAGAAATAGAACAAAAAATCATCAGATTTATATGGATGCACAAAAGATCCAGAATTTCAAAGCCATCCTGAGAAAAAAGAATGAGGCTGGAGGCATCACTCTGCCTGACTTTAAGTTATATTACAAAGCGACAGTAATCAAAATGACATGGTACTGGTAGTAAAACAGACACACAGACCAGTAGAACAGAATCAAAGGTCCAGAAGTAAATCCATATTTATATGGACAAATAATTTTTGACAAAAAAGCCAAAATATAGAGTGGAGAAAGGAAAGCCTCTTCAATAAATGGTGTTGGGAAAACTGGAAAGCCACCTGCAAAAGAATGAAAGTAGACTGTTGTCTATCACCACACACCAAAATTTACTCAAAATGGATTAGGGACCTGAATATAAGACCTGAAACAATAAAATGCATAGAAGAAAACTCAAGGACCTTGGACTTAAAGAGGATTTTATGAATTTGAACTCAAAGGCAAGGAAAGTAAAAGCAAAAATAAATGAAGGAGACTACATCAAACTAAACAGCTTCTGCTCAGCAAAAGAAATCATCAGCAAGGTAAAGAGACAACCATCTGAATGGGAAAATATGTTTGCAAGCAACACCTCCAATAAGGGCCTAATATCCAAAATATACAAAGAACTCATATGACTCAATAAGAAAAAAAATACGAATGATCCAATCAAAAAATGGGCAGAGGACCAGAACAGACACTTCTCCCTAGAGGACATACGAATGGCCAACAAATATATGAAAAGATGCTCAACATCACTAGCTATTAGGGAAATACAAATCAAAACCACAATGAGATACTATCTCACACCTGTTAGAATAGCTAAATCAACAGGACAAGTAATAAGAAATGTTGGAGAGGATGCGGAGAAAAAGGAACCCTCCTACACTGCTGGTGGGACTGCAAATTGGTACAGCCACTATGGAAAACAGTATGGAGGTTCCTCAAAAAACGAAGAATTGATCTACCATATGATTCAGCATTCCCTCTACTGGATATTTACCCCAAAGCCTCAAAAACTCATATCCAAAAAGATATTTGCACACCGATGTTCATAGTAGCATTATTCACAGTGGCCGGGACATGGAAGCAACCAAAGTGTCCTACGATAGATGATTGACTTAAGAAGCTGTGGTACATATATACAGTGAAATATTACTCAGCCATAAGAAGTGATGAAATACTGCCATTTGCAACAACGTGGATGGACCTTGAAATAATTATACTAAGCAAAATAAGCCAGACAGAAGAAGTTGAAAATCACATGATATCACTTATATGTGGAATATAAACCTAAAAGCAACAAATGAACAGGACAAACAAACAGAGACTCATGGACATGGACAATGGACTAGTGGTTACCAGAGGTAGGAGGAAGGGAAGGGAAGAGGTAGACGGGGGAAAAAATTTTAAATAATTTCTTCAATAAAAAAATTAAAAAAATAAAATAAGGGTTTAGCACAATGCCTGCCAGATAATAAATGGTAGGTGGCTCTCATTGTGATAAATGTTAAATCTATTTATCTAACAAATATTAAAGACAAAAACTGGAATTGACAAACTTTTTCTTTAAAGGGCACGATAGTATGTATTTTAGGTGTTTCAAACAGTTTCTGCCATTACTACTCAACTTTGTTGTAGCACAAAAGTAGCCATAGATAACACAGAAATGAATGAGTGTGGTTGTGTTCCATAAAAATTTATGTCAGATTTGCACATGAGTATAGTTGGTCCACCCCTAAGGTAACATGGCAAATTATTAATTTAAAAAAATTAAATTACAATATAAGTGTGTATCTAACGATCTCTAAATTAATTATATATAGAATTAGCTTGCATAGTATATTGATCTCCACAGGTAATTTCTGAATGTCTGGTTTGGGAGGCAAACTTTACTTCATTCACAAGTCATCCTTTGTGTGGGATGGCATTTACCGTTTTGTTTGTTAATCACTTTTGTTGACTAAATTGCAAATGGAATCAGATGTTCAAATCACATGCTAGGATGTATTAGGAAAATCTGGGATTCAGACGATCAGTTTACATGGCATTTCGCAATAAACTGAAATCCACTACTGAAATGTCACACAAATTTTCTAGTGAAAGGGAGTCTTTGGGAATTTGAAGCTTTTCTGACTAAAGGTAAAATTTGAGAGAGCCCATCTTGGTTAAAAACGTGAAAGCATGAGATATTTGAATGATGTAGTCCAATTAATAAAGTTATATTAATCTTTCTAAGTGTTGTACAAAGCTTTTAACAATTTGATCCACCCCCTCCCCTGTTGTTTTTTGTTTTACTTTTGTTTTTTTTGGCTAATCACTTTATCTTCTGCTCCTATGGGAAGTTTTTGTGCTACCAGTTATAACTTGATGTGATTACACTGAATTCTGTTCAAACTGTGGAGGGAAAAAGTTCGATAAAAACAAAATTCAATCAACTTTATGCATGTAGACAGCCCAAAAGAACTAGGTAAAATTTAAAAATACAATGACTATGATTCATCAATAACCAATTTAAATGAACAGTTTTATTTAATTGGTGCCTTGTATTCAAATTAAACTTCATGGAATGGGAACTATGCCGTTGAGGTCAAGGGTCCCTATATTTTAGGGAAACTACTTGGCTCTTCTATTCTAGAGTAGAATCTAATTAAGCACTGCACTGCTGAGTCTTCTTATCAGAAAGTTATTCTCACATCAAGAAAAATAAAATATTCTCTGTGATTAACCATAAACTGAATTGATCACTTTGAAACTTGAATTTGCTTATAAAATCTTTTATTCTGCTGTCTATGGTAATCCTAAAGTTTCATTCATTTTATTTATTTTACCCTCATGTTACCTCAAGATTCCAGAGCCCTGGGATTTATACCTAACTTTCCTCTGGGCAAAAATTATTCACCATAAACCAAAAGCTTCTAGACTGTAATGATTTGAATGGTGACACTGCATTGTTGTGTTGCCTACTCTTCCCAGTAGTGCTCAGAACTTACCTTAAAAGGGGACTTAATGGACAGCAAATTTTTTTTTTTGAAGCATCGAATAGTGGATTTAGCTCAAAGCTATATTTGCAGAGCAAATGAATTTGTTTTCTTTGGTACATCTCTTTGAGGTGGATTGGTGGGGTGGACAGAGATCATAGGGTATCTATAGTCTTTAGTATTACCCCTTCCTCTCCCTCAATTCCCCAAAGTCCTTATGCTATCTAGTCTTCTATCACACAGGCCCTATTATTTATGCCACACCACACAAGAAGTGTTGACATTTTTCTGTCTGCTCATTATTTTCTATACATGGTAGAATTGCTTGCTTTACTTTAAAGTGAAAAGGAGTATGGGGGGAATTCTATCCCACACAGAAGTTTTTCTGTAAGCTTGTATCTGTGGAGGATGTACACATCACCTATCCAGTCTCTGATCAAAGGATTTCTTAAAGTCCTCAGAGTTACTAAAGAGTACCTGATGCTATAAATATATTATTATTGTCACTATTATTTTAGTATTATTCTTATATTTCTAAATAAAAAGACTTAAACCTTTAATCCTTAATGTAATTCTTACATTCAGAATGTTAACAAAAACAAATCACTACAACATAAACTTTAGAGGCTAGATATCAAATTTTATAATAAAAACTTTTAGTGTTTTTTGGATGAAGACAATTTCAAGTCCATACTTCTTTTGAAGTAAATTCTTACAAAGATCAATACTAAATGCTTGAGATTATTTAATCAACACTTATACACATTCTGATATATTTAAGGACAGACTTGCCAACACCATGCTTATTAAGAGATAGCAAAATGAATACCATACGATTTCACTTATATGCAGAATCTAAGGAACAAAAGAAACAAACTAAACAAAAACAGTCTCGCAGATACAGAGGACAATCTAGTGATTGCCAGAGGGGAGGGGGGTTGAGTGTTGGGTGAAAATGGTAAAGGGATGAAGAAGTACAAATTCATAGTTACAAAATAGTCATGGGATCATAGAGTACGGCATAGGGAATATAATCGATAGTATTGTAATGACTATATGTAGAGCCAGATGGGTGATGACCAGGGGGACCGCTTCATAAACTATATAAACGTCTAACCAATGTACTGTACATCAGAAACTAATATAAAATTAAAAATTAAAAAGAGAGAGGTAGTTAGCATTATAATAGGATGAAAGAATTTAATAGCCTTTGAAAAGTTGGGAATGCCAGTGGTATTACTTATGCAGACAGTTTCTGCTCTTAGCACTCCAACACATTAAATGCACTAGCAGCTCACAGACAAGAACTGTCAAATAGAATTTCCTTTTCAAACTTTCATCTTAGTCAGCTAAATAATATGAAAACTATTTGTCATGCCACATAGATCAAACATGAACTGCTTGCAAAATAAATTACCTGTGAGGTCATTCGCAGGCCAAATATGATCCCGGAAAAAATGTGTATATGGAAAGATAATGCAAGTCAGTGAAAGGAATGGCTGATATCCAGAGTGAAGAACAAGTATTTAAAAATTTTCCAAGTTGGAAAAAATGAATAACCAAAAAGGCTTTTGCTTTTTCATTTTCACTGACTTTCTTTTGAAGGCAAGAACTGTACGTATACCTTCAAGCGAAACTGCTGTTGCCTAGGCTAGCATCTGATTTTGATACCCACGTTTTGAAAAATAAAAAAATGAGATAATTTTTCTGCTGAGTTCAAGTGTTTCTGTGGTTATATCTGTCCCCGAAGATTACTCAAAGAATAGAAAAATTCATATCAAATATCCATACACTTAAGATTGTTGTGAAATGTATATGTGTATATGTGTGATAGCACGTGTGTGGAAGTGCAGAGAAATTCATCCTGCAGACAGAATTTTTTAAGTTGAAATATTAGCTTCTGTTGTGCACATTGTACATAATTTTTACAAAAATTATTGCAAAATTTTTGCGCATGCTTACTTTTGTAAGACAGAGTTCCTTGAATGCAAGAGCAGTATTTTATTTGTCTTTGAATCTCAAGCACCAATAGGCTAGGTCATAGTAGATATTTGATAGATCTTCCTGATAAATAAATCTTTGGCTGAAACTACCAAGGGGGAACCATATGGTAAATACATAGGCTTCTTCTTTAAAATATTATAATTAGAAGTAGCACTATAATGGAAAAAAGTGAGTTTGAAGTAAAAAAAGTAATGAAAAGATCTGGATTATAGGCCTGGTCCCCAGAAATTACTGCTGTATAGCCTAGAGGTAAGCCTTGTGTCTTCCATAGAAAAAAGATGGAGGTGAGGGCAGCAGAGGGGTGAGAAAGGGTGAAAAAAAAAACTACATAAATAGAATAAAAGATCATTGATTTTCAGGTAATTTTTTGCAGTCATTCAAAAAACATGTTTTAAGTTCTTACCACATGTCGGGAACTGTTTATAGCTGATAGAACTATAGAAGTAAAGTTTTTTGTTCTCAAGGAGCTTACATTCTAGTGATTTATATTATATTAATTATACATCAAGTATTATACTTTTCCACTTTATGCTATATGGTATGCTGTATATTAGATAATACTATGTTGATTGATATCTTAGAAAATATATTGACATATATCATATTAAGTAATGACATATGTAATATTATACTAAGGAGCACAAAGACAAAATAAATTGTTATAAGGCAATGGTGTTGCCATCTTAGATGAGGTGGTCAGAGAGTTGACATTTGAGCAGAAACTTGAATGAAGTATGACAGTAAATCATGAAAGAAAGAGGACTAGAGTATTCTACGCAGAGCAAATCTCTCAAATGAAAGGTCCTGTGGAAAGATTCAGCTTTATTTCTTCAAAAACAAATAAAAAGTCCTGTGTGAGTGAGTATGGAGAGTCAGAAGAAGAGCAGGAGATGATGTTGGAGAACTAGGCAGAGGCCAGAATATGGAAGAGATTTTTCCACCAAGAACTGGGAACTTAGACTACAGGTTGGTCTAGAAATAAGTTTATTTTAGACTTATCAATACATAAATACCAGTGAAAGTAAATGGAGAAGAACGATTTTCAATGACTGAACTCTGGGGAACTCCTGAATTTAGAATTTGGGATCCGGATGAGTATACAGCCAAAGAGACTCAGGATTGGCTGGAGAGGAAGGAGGAGAATGGGGAGAATGTGCCCCTCACTCAAGCAAGTAGTTGAGGAAGGATGAGTCACCATCTGTGTCAAATGCCATTGCAAGACAAGAAGATAAGGGCTGAAATCATCCATTGTACTCTATGTCATTTACAGGAATATTTTAGTGGAGTAGTGGATTCAAAAGAATATCAAATAATAACTTTAGGACAGATTATAAATTATCCTCATGAGAATGAGGAATGAAGAAATGGAGTTACTGAAGGATGGGCATGTGAGGTAAAGAGAGAATTTTTTTCCTAGATGGGAGTTATTATACCATACTTGTAAGAAAGACAGCCTGATTGGACAAATGCAGGTTGTGATGGGAGAGTACTCCAGAGAGAGCAAACACAGGTGAGTTGTGGTCACAAGTATAGTGGATGCTGAGGGTGGAGAATAAGTCACATTGTCTGTGATCTTATCAAGTTTACAGTCTCAAGTTTCTAACCCTAAATGTTCTTGGAAGTACTCTGCATTATCGAAATTAAGATGGAGATATAACTGAATCCTTTCTTTACTCTTTTAAAGTTACACTCCATTTAAAGAGCTGATAAAATACAAAATTTTAAAGTCCAGGAACAGTTCCAGTTGCTCTCCCAAGTCAGTTTTGCTCATAACCAGTGGAGTGCTGGTAAATACTTAATCACATATTCCCTGGGGGTAGGGGGAGCACTGTGATTAGTAGTGACCAGCCAATTGTAAATACTCTTGCCATGGCCAATTTCAAGCTACTAACAGTTTAATAACCAGCTTGCAAAATTTCTGAGTATTTAACAAGCAGCTATGACAAGTCAGTAGAGCTGGTTCTAGCATACCATTGTCCGTCATAACTTCAAATTTATATAATCCCTCCATTGACTCTAAGCTTCTTGAAGATAATAAATGTGTCTGAGCCACCTTTCTATCTTTGTAAGCACTGAGCACATTGATTTACCTAACATGGCCACACTCTAAATATTTGGAGAGGGAAGGTAAGACAGTTACTCTGACCAATATCTGGGATAAATAATATCTGTGACCTACCCTACTAAGAACACATTTCCCTTCTACCCACCTGGCTCTTGCTTCATGTGTCTTATCTTAAATGTCACCTTGATAAAAAGGCTTTTCTACTGATTCTGTCCAAGATCTCCACAATTATGTTATATCTTTGCACTCTGTGGCTTTTTCTCATAGTACTCATCATAATATATCATTTTACACCATTTGTTTATTTACTTCATATCTACCCACCATACTATACTCTCAGAATATGGCAGGGACTGTGTTTATTTTATTCCCAGTGCATAACTAGCACTCGGAACAGTGCCTAACTCATAAATACACTTAATAAATACACACTTAATATATCTGTACAAAATATACATTGTACAAATAAGTGATTTTACATGATTTATTAGTAAAAAATAAGCTATTTAATTTAACAAAATGCTAATCTTATTGGTATATTATTTTTAGATCTACAATATTATTATGATGTTTTATTTGCCTTTTTCTTAGTTATCAGTTATCAGAGTAGAGAGTTAATGATACAGAAATGTTCACCAACTTTGTTTTCTACAAGCAGGTGTCACTGGCATTTTGAAACTTGTAATTTTACATGGTTTTATTGTCTAGAATGTTTCCATGTTCTCTGTGTTTATCATGTAAATTCACATACACACATTAATAGCCATACACATAAATAGGGAGGCAAATACAAGTAAACCAAGGTTTGCACTCATCATACTAGTAATCATGAGGGGACGTGAATTTCTGTATATTAATAAAATACCAAAGATCTCTTTCCTGTTACATCTACAAAGACTTCAAGCCTATTTTCTCTCATACAGCATTGCTTACCTATTTCTATGCCCTTTGTTCATGCTGTTTCCTTGGCTTGGAATATCCTTCTCACCAAAGTCTCCACCCATCAGAATTCTGTTATTTCATTTCTACTGCACTCTCTAACCTTGAAGTGTTTCTCATTTTTCACATGTTACTTCTTAAAGACACATTTACTGAAAGACTGTTAAGTCTCTGGCACTAAGCAAGTACTAAGAATTCAAAGATAAATAAAATGTGGGCCTGTCGTAGTTAGCTGACTGTATCAACAGGGATCAGACCAGTAAGCTTGTGGGCTTCACATGGGGTCAAATGACAGGCTCCAATCAAGTCTGAGTTATTAGACAATGTTTCCTAGAAGAATGTCTCTACTGAGTTATATCTGCTCTAGATGGGTTTTCTTTTACATTCAAGTTCAGCAGGATGCTTCTTTTTCCTCTGACATTTGTAGAGTTTTCTATTTTATTATAGATAGCATGTTTTTTAAATATTATGAATATATGTTTACTTATTAGCACAATCAAGTTTCTCATTCATGTCAATTACTTACTTGGCAGGTGGCCAACCAGGTGGTTCGGGGACCTAGACTCCTTCCACCCACATAGTGGCCATTCCAAGTATTCCATTGGCCCCTGTGAGTCTAGCCAAGAGATGAGGGGAGAGAGACAGCCAGTAGAGAATCAAGGGACAATTTCAGAGGCCACTTATAATGCCAAATATATTCAATTGGCCAGAGGTAGGCACATGGCCCCAATTAATGTGTACCTGTTATCAAACTGTGAACTTAAGGCTATTAATCTCTAATGTAACTGTAATATACTTCAAAATATATTTATTTACAATAGCTTTAGCATCCTTTTTCTCTGGAAAAAAGTTTCATAATATATGTTTCATAATGTTCTGTGCAATATTTAATTCACACATCTGGTAGATAATCATCATTAACATTCCATGCTGGGAAGTGAGATGTCCAAAGAGACATTTTTTCCTTGTGTCAAATGTGTAGCCCTGGTCCAGAACTAGCTATGGGTCACCAGGAGGTCTGGCTATTAAACATAACACTTTCTGTCTTCTGGTTTATAAATTTAATTGAGCGTGTTAAAGTGAGTTTTATTCCAGAATTTTATGGAAATGTGATATTTTTCAAAGCATTCATTCCCTAAAAAAACAAGCTAAACACTGTATGACAATACCTCTAAGTTTTCCAATTTTTGCCTTTAAAAAGCAACTACATTTGGGTTACCATGCCCCCTAGGTAGAAATTGTCCTCAGGTACATTTCAGTAATATAGTGAGGGCCAGTGATAGCTGAACAATTTCCTAAACAATTGTGTATATTGAGAATAGGCATAACCTCCAAAAATCTGATAACTATATAATTTATCATCCTGTAACACTATGTATATAAATTAACATCCAGTCAGTTTACCAACAGAGTCAGTAAGAATTACATATTGTGAAACTAATGTGTATGGCATAACATATACAATTAAAATAGTAACAGAGAATCATTTGTAGCTCTAATCCAGGATACTTATTAAACACCATGGCTTAATTTCTTCCAGATCACAGGATATAAACAGTTGAATGAAACTAAAAGTCAAGTACGCTACAAACTATAAAAGTAAAGAAAAAATATTAGTGAACACACAAGGTCAAAGAGACTTGGTAAGGACAAGAATAAGAAATGATATTTAAAATATTCAAAAATCTCAATGGCATGGGACGCTATCTTTCAGAATCGATGTCAACAATGAAGCTTCTGGGCTAGCTCCACTTTAAGTATGACTCTGACTATTAGTTAAAGATAATGTTTATTACCCTAAGTATGAAGCTTTCTATTCCTTCTTTAGGAGTTTTTTT
This sequence comes from Pteropus medius, assembly GCF_902729225.1. Taxonomy (NCBI): domain Eukaryota; kingdom Metazoa; phylum Chordata; class Mammalia; order Chiroptera; family Pteropodidae; genus Pteropus; species Pteropus medius. The sequence continues at coordinate 18,078,693 of NW_024354500.1, forward strand.
TTTTTTATAAAAAATATTAAACCAGCATTATATTTCATCACTAAAGAGCATAAGAATCTATTGAGATTACCATGTATCTATAATTCTCTAACTTATAGCAATGTATTATACTAATAATTTTTATAATATAGTGCCATCTTTAACTCTTAGAATAAAGTCTATTTTATCAGAGTAAATAGCTCTAAGAACTATAGAAATTTGCTAATTAAGTATTTATCTAGAATTGTATCACACAAGTATATTTCCTCTATAATTTTCTCTTTTTCGTGCTATTGTCAAATAGTATCAAATATGATACTATTATTTTAGTATCAAAGCAATGTTGATTCAAGAAAATAGGTTAGTGGTTGCACATTGTTTTTATTCCTTTGGGAGAGTTTATATTATATTTAAATGTGAAAGAATACCCTATAACAGACCTGAAGTTATTTTTATACACAATTCTTTGAAAACTTCAATTATTTGCATGATTACTTGTCTATCTGCTACATCCTTTTTTTCTCATTTTGATATATTTGACTCATTTTTAGTATTTTTAATTTATAGTAAATCTGTATATTTCACACATTTCTTTAAAGTAATGAGAAAAAATTATTACATGGTTTTCCTTAAACTTGACAAATCTCTAACTGCTCCACATTCTCTTTCAAATTTTGTGGGTTTTTTCTTCCTTATTTTCTATTTTCCCTAATTTTATTATACCTTCCATTAGTTTTTCTGTCTCAATGGTAGTTTTTTTTCTCAAATAGCTACATTTTGGATTTAGGAATCTTTTTATTTTCTGTATGCTAATTTTTTTGTCCTATATATTTTTATATAAGAAATCTTTGTCTCCATTTATTAAACTATATTAGGGCCTTACAGTTATAACAAATGCCTAGTACATTTTTAAGGCAGTCTGAATTTTAAAATTCATTTTTTACTGTCTTATTTTTGCTATATTAACTATGATTTAACTACTTTAATCATCTCTAATGATAATAATATGTACATAATGTTTTAAATTTTATAATAATAATGTTAAAGTTTTTGAGAAACACGTTTTAATTCATATTTTTCTAATTATCACAATGAGTATAAATTTGACTACCACTTGTATATCAATACTATTCAACATTCTATTACTTTCCCCATCTCTCTACTTTCTAATTTCAAACTGAGACCTGATTATTATCACTGAATTATTATTTCATTAAGTATATTGTAAATTTATTTTTGTATTTTCAGTGTATTAACAGTGCTATCATCCAATTTCAATGACGCTTTTACTTCCTTGAATTTCTTATTCACATTCATCTTTTTGTTAGTTGACATATATGTTCAAAACAGTTTTATCTAGAGACATACAGATGACAATGGGTTTTTTTGGAGAGGTGGGGGTGAAAAAACCTACTTCTGCTTCCTTCTTTAGCAGTCATTTTTTTTTTCTATACCAGAGATTTAAGCATAATCCAACCAAAGATCATTTCTCCAGCATATTAATTCTACAGTCCGGTTGACTTCTCATAAAAATTGACAAGCCATTGGTCAATATATTGCATTTCTAATTTTTTGATACTTGTGAATATTTAAGTGAGTTTTAACATGGGAAGTTGGAGAAATTAGCTTCGTTCATAACCTAAATTATAACTAATTTTTTAAGGTTAAAAATAAGATGATATCTGTAAGATTGTTATGTCTGTATTTCAAGAGTCTGAAATGTTTTCCATAAAGGGCCAGATTATAAATATTTGAGGTTTTGTGAGATATAATCTCTACCACAATGACTTAACTCAGCTATTGTTATATGAAAGGAGCTATAGAGAATATGTAAACAAACAAATGTAGCTGTGTTCCAATATAATTTTATTTTCAACATCAGATGGTATGCCAGATTTGATTCCATGAGCAGTATTTTGCTGACTCCTTTTATATACCATTATAATATTGTGATTTAAATAAGATAAATCTGTGAAATACTTTATTATTATGTTTCTGTGGCTGGAATGAATCATTGATATTTGCAATAATAATTTGATGAAATTTTTAGATTCTACTCATGTGTATAGACTTAAGACCATAAATTGATTATAACCTTTGTTTTTAGTATAAATAGCTCAGCTATAATGTATTGATTCATAGCTTTTAGTGGAATGATGATGGACATGATACATATGATAAATTTCCTATGAAATAATGTCATCAGTAAGGATGGTCAATTTCCCCTAATTATTATATTCAATTAATCGTTATTCTCAAGAGAACGAATCTTGGCTTGAGGAGGCCTGTTGGTAAGAAAGACCCTCTGTACTATTGCTAATTAATATAGAGAAAAGATGAAGATTCGATAAAGATTAAATGAGATCACATGTAATCAATCCAAACATGTACTTTCTGTTTGATTATAAAGTGTGTAAGTTTCAGGAGAGAGCTGTGAGGTCAAGGATAAGATAAGACACCCTAACATTGGAGTTTGCATGGAGTCTCTGAAAGAATTCCCTTATCCACTGAGTAAATTATTTTAGGCAAATCCCATTATTGAAAATATTTTAGGAATTTGTTTGTTTGTCTTTAAAATTGCATTAGTTTTAATTGCTGGTGTAACAGATTGTAATTTTAGTGGCTTAAAACAACAAAACTATTTCCTTATAGGTCCAGTGGTCAGAAGTTTGAAATGGGTCTCACTGAGCTAAAATCAAGGTATTAGTGGGGGTGCAATCCTTTTGTTGGCTGAAGGAAAATTCTGTTTCTTTTCTTTTCTAGTTTTCAGAGGCCACTGCATTCCTTGGCTTGTGATCACCTTCTTTCATCTTTAAAGTCAGCAACAGAAGGTGAAGCTTTTCTAACAACGCACCAATCTGACCTCTTCTGCCTTCCTCCTCCACTTTATAGGACTCTTGTGATTACTTTGGGCCCACATGGATAATCCAAAATAATCTCCCTATCTTAATGTCAGCTGATTAGCAGCACTAATTTCATCTGCAACCTTTATTTCCCTTTGTCATATAGTCTAACATAGACACAGGTTCCAAGAATTAGAAATTGGCTATGTTTGGGAAGCCAGTATTCTGCCAAATATAAGAATCGAATCATGAACAGTTACATAAATTGAATTGAACTTTCTTAAAGAGATCACTGAATCATCTTTCCATCTGGTGTACCTGAAGATTAAGGCCACAAATTTGAGAGCTATGGTATCCACTATTGTTTTGTTTTCTGTTTCGTTTTCAGTTGCTGTTGTTGTTGTTGTTTAATAGAAAAGCTCTAATTAGGATACTTCATCATTTACTTAGTGGTTAAAAGCATAGCCCTGTAATCAGAGAACCTGGGTTCAAATTCCAGTATCACCATTTATTGGCTGTATGGACTTCGCTAAATCACTTAACCTTAGGCTTCAATTTCTTCATCTATAAAATGGGCATGGTAAAAGATGTACCTCGTCTAAGGCTATGTGATATGATATATCAGATGAGATAGAACTTAAAGCTCTTACAAGGATGTCTGGAACCCAAGGGAAAAGGCACGGTGCCTGAGTTACTTAAAAGAATATTTATTTCTACCCCAGCATCATTTACCTAGAGAACACAGAGAAGGAGATAGGAAGTGGGTCAGAATGGATTTTTTAACTTTAATCTCGTGCTTATATTGTTTTTCAGGGTGGAAGAATGAAGTCCTACACATATGATTGTTCAAATGCAAATTATTTTCCTAGGCTCCGAGAAAGATTGGTGGACATGTTTCTTGGAAAAGAGACAGCTCTGCCTTGAGATGGCTTACATCTCTTCATTTGGTGTAATTCAACATGTAAGTTGATAGAATATGGAATATTGAATTCCACCCATTTTCTCTGACTCTCTTAGACCCCCAAATAATGCTTAATATATTTCGTTAAAATCCATCTCTACCATTATCTTAGTCAGTTAATAGAGGTAAATATGTAGTTAACATCTATATTGATAGACATAAATATTTTCATATATTCTAATATAAATTCATACTCTATAGCTTTGACACATACAAAAATCCCTATCTTAGGCAATATTTGTAAAGAATTCCTAAACCAAAGGTGGTTACAAAATGTTGGAATAAAAAAGACCTCAATTAATTAAAAGATTCTCCCCTAAAACATTTCTCTGCTGTACAGGCCAAGTTTAATGTTTTAAACTCAGGACCTATTAAGGGACAAAGGTCATATGAGTTCTAGCAATCAGCCTCGACTTCCTCCACACCACATTTTAAACAACTGAGTTAAAGTCACACAGTAATTCTAAGAGGATGGATAGTTGTGATATTTTTTTATACCTGTTAATGAATATTTATTATTTTGCTTATATTTCTATTGTAATTTGAAATAAATGTACTGATCTGAAAAATGATGAAAAACTAATGCTAACACTGCTTTCACAGTATTTAGGTGTGGCACTTCTAGCAGCCTTGTCGTATGGTTTATTGACTTTAAGTCCTTTTTTCTGCAGCTAGGTTTAACCAAGAGAACATAATTTTATTTCCTTTTTTTATATACATAGCTAACAGCATAGAAAATGTGTAAGGAAATAATATTTATTCAGTAGCCTATATGTCCTAGAGAGTTTATTTTACTTAAAGGTTTACGATAATTATTCAAGAAACACGTTATAATCCCCACTACAGATTAAGAAAATAAGACCAGGAGGTAAAACAGCTAGCCCAGTTCAGACAGCTGGTCAGCAATTGACGCTGGATGCCTGGGTCGTCTTCGCTGCTGTCTTTGACTCCAAGCCCAGGTCGCTGCCCTTTTCAGATCCCGTTTACCACAGCGAATGTGCTAACCGGAGTGATGCTACCTGATAGGCAGTAAATACTGCAGTTACTCTTAAATCAGAATTTCCTTGTGGATTTTAAGACCTGTAAATAGCACTTCGTGTAACCTGGTAGTATGTGATTAGAGAGCTAACGTATGCCTGGCAACAACGGCATTTCCATTACTCTGCTAACTACTGACTCAAAACATTACATAGATTTTATACAGTGGGAGTGACTGGATTATATGTGCATGTCAGAGTCTGAAGAATATAATAAAATTTACTTAGAAAAAAAGCTATATTACTACAGAGTTTAATATTAGGAGCTATTTAAAATAAGATATATTTACCCTGCTTCAGATATATTCTTTAAAGAAAAATCTAATGTGAAACAAACCTACTATTTTTATTTGGCCAGAAATCATCTAGTGACCATTTGCACACACCAAAAAGATTAAAATGGATATGGAAAGATTATAGTTAGCATATTTCTACTTGAAATTTTATATGCTCACCAAATAAACAGTTTCTCTTGCATGATATTATTTCCATTCTAGTAAGGCTTTAAAGTTTTTCTGCTTTTGATTATCTCATTTTATTGAGAAAGTGCTTATTCCTTTCCCTAAACTAAGAATTCTACTTTTTCCACTTCAATATTCATACACAATCTTCAATAGATATTTATATCCAAAATCTGGTATTTATAAATAAAACACCAGAAAATCTCTGATCCTATAAAACATTGTCAAACTTGATGTAGAAGCTAGTCTAGTAAAGATCCACAGAATTCCTATATTGGCACCTAACAATTATATTTTAAATTTAAATAATATGGGAACTATTCTTTGTTCATAAAATACATTTTCTTGACTAATAAAATAACCAGAGTCCCACAGAGCTCACTTGTTTTACCAGTCTACACATGTAATGACCACAAAGCCAACATGAAATAGTCAACCACCCTAGTAAATACTAAAATTAGAAATACTCTAATTCCATATTCATTTCTAATTTCAATATTTCCTGCTATCCACACTGCTTGCCCCATTCTTCCTCCAGGTTCTCAAAGACCTGTCCAGCTACACTTTTCATTGGGCACCACAGTCCATCTCCCATCCCATTTCTCCTAGGTAGGTTAGTTATTATTCTCTCTTTCTTGCTACATAACCTCACTGTGTGAAGCCACAGATTCTTCTGTAGGTGGTATTCCTGGTGTTGAACTGTGGTCTCTCCAGCTATAGAAAGTGGTATTGATGATCCCCCTGGAAATTTAAACCACAACCCAGGCTCCAGGCCCAATATGTGGGATTCAGCCTCAGTCTAGCCTCTAGTCCTCTTAATTTAAAATCTATCCAGTAACTGAACAAAGCCATTCTTAGATTTGGAGGATTCCTATGAAGCTTCAATACTGTCTACCATTGCAATGGCACATGAGATAAATTATTCCCATGTTAGGCAAAGTGAAATTATTTTTATCAAAACTATACACATTGATCATTGGACCAAATTAACAAAAACCAATAAAAATTCTAATTATTTAGTTGTTGGTTTCTAGTCCAGTCCTCAGCTTAAGCATTTAATAAAAAAAAATCTTTATATTTCCATCATGACAAATTTTTCTACAACCAGGTGGTTTATCTCGGCTTCTATTCAAGCCTTGGCAATCACTAAACCTCTTTTACTTTACATCTTATTTTATTTCCCCTTTCTCTCTTTTATAAAATGACCAAGGCCTGGGGATATTCGATACAGCAGAGACATCTTGTCCCCAACCCTTCTCTAGATGCTTCATTCCCTCAAGGACTCTTCGTTCTAGCTTTTTGAGTCACTCAAATCCACATGTGTCCCAGGTACTTGACACCCGCTCCCCAGCTTAATCCTATGGATTGTTTGTTCGCCAAGCCTAAGGAAAATGCCCAACTATTTATATTGCTTTGACTGGGACCTAGATGTTCTAGAGAAATTCTTTGCCTGTTGCTAAACCAATTCCTCTAGGATGTTTGCTAGCATAAGATTCAAACATGGGTCAAGAGTATGGATTAAGGATAGAGTAAAAAATAACCACAAGTAAATCGCTATGTGTGATGCTGGCGTTTGTATTTGAGGCTGGTGAAATTAGGTAATTAGGCGGGACTGACAGCGATAATTTTTTTATTCAATGTAACATATATTCTAGTTCTATAAATATATTAATTATTTTTGTTTGGATTTTTTTTCTTTTTAAACTTAGGGCCCCAGAAAGAGAATTCTCTGTGAAATATTCTACCACTAGAAATCCTGTGCTTGGTTTCGATCTGAAAACATAAGTAGAAAGGATATTGTTTGTATGTAAATACGTTTGTGCTTCCTGTACATTGAAGTATATTTTCTAGAAGAATTTATAAGCTCTCTTGCTAACATCTTATTAAATACTTGAGCTAGTAATAAAGCAATATTTTCTGTTTCTAATACCTAAGAAAAACAAAACTCTGCTAATTATTGTCACATTTGAGAATTCATAGTATTTTAATTCGTTATGATAATGATTCTGAGTTTTTCAATGTATTATTGGAATTTTTCCATAAATTAATTTTTCTAATGAATTATTGGATTTGTTTCAATGTTCTTTAAAATTGGAAGAAAAAAGGAATAGTTATAATATATATGGAAGCAACATAGCAGTGTAAGATAATTCAAATTTAAATGTATTTATTCCTTGGATAGAAGATAAAAGATTTTGTAACATTTATATTTTTTGTATACAATTGAACTTTGCATTTATATATAATTTTATACCTTTGCTAGCTTTTCATACAATTAGCTCATTTGATCTTCCAAAAAAATTTGTGAGGTAGATGGAGCGGGCATTTTGCAAATGGGGAAACTAAAACTAGAGAGGCTATACAGCTTTGGATTAAGGTATTATAAATCATGCTCACTGGCACCATTCATTCAGTTAACAAACAGTCATTGTTCTATGTTATTGTCACTCTTCTAAACAGTGGGGATATGGCAATGAACAGATAGGAAATGTTTCTAAACCTGTGTCTTCTAATGTTTAGTCCAGTGTTTTATCAACTAGACCACATGGATTCTTTAATTTGGCAAAATAATTAAAAAATATATTTTAATATAAACTATGGTTTCCAAATTTCATTCCAGGTTTTTTTTTCTTTTCTTTTTTTTTTTTTTTTGGATTTTATAGAGAGTTGGTAAAAAGAAAAAAAGCGTGTTGATGGGCATCTTACTCTAAATATTTAGATACAACCCAATATCACATCAGAAGCTAAGATTCTAAGGCATAAAATAAACAAACCTTAGAATGTTTAAAAACCACTATATTGATGTCTATTGGCAGGAAGATGGCAAATGATTTCTAACTCACTGAACTACTTTACTGAGTGTGGTGATATTTTCAAATCATACGTGTTCCTCCTCCATGTTACTGAGGTGGTCACCTAGCTGTGGAGATTGCTGCATATTGAGGTAGTTCAGGCAGCTAGAAACACTGCTCAGAGGTTCATATCTACTTCTTTAGGAAAATATCTTTTCAATCTTTTCAATCTGGACACCCAGAGATGATTATTGTTATGTGTTTGGTAATTAGTACTCAAACTAAACAATTACGTAAGCCTTATTAGTACAATGATCATATAATTTATTATCTAAACTGAGATACTCAATTATGAAATGGGGAGCTACAACTGTGATGTTTCAGGAGGCATAAAGGCATAAACTGGGTACTATCATAGGTCAACCAAGAATAATGGTCATCTTTCTTATGAAGCAGTCCCTTGATAAGTAGACCACTATAATATACTATCCGTATTTTTAACGTTCCAGTAAAACAATTATTTCAAAATCTGTCCTTTGTTTTCAAAATCATCAAATAGATAACCATATTCAGAATATATTACTTTCTCTTCCAATTAAACAAGAAATTACCAGAATGAATCAATAGAAAGGTTTTGGTTGCAAGAAACAAAACCCAGTTCAAACTAGGTTATTCAATAAATGGAATTTAATATTTTTGATTCTTAAAAGATTGAAAGACAGAGGTAGAGGTTTTAGTTCATGTCCAACAATGGCACCAAGAACCTGGCTTTGTTCTTTCTCTTCATTCTACACTTGGTGCAGCCTTGATCACAAGCAAGTATGCCTTATGATCCCCAAATGGCTTCCTTCATTTGTCAGTTCTGTATGCTTCTGTATTAACATCAAATAAGAAAGAATATTGTTTCAGCATTCATAGAAAAAGTCCATAGGTTTGCAGTGTTTATACTAGCTAAGTTTGTATGTTTCTGAACCAGTCTCTGCATTCAGGAGGATGAAAGATGTTGATTGGCTTATCCTGACATTTGCCTCATCTTTAAAATCAAGATACTCTAGAATCCAAATGAAAACAAAGAGCTACAGAGAAGGAATGGCCAGGGGGTTGGGTGGAGGGTGGGTCAGGGGTGGGGGGAAATGATGTGGATATAATAGCTAAGAAGGCAATAAAAAAGTGACTACTATCTAAATATCAAGAAATCTCTTTAGGATACTGGCAGATGGGAATTGTGAGTAGGGACAAATATGAAGATAGTAAAGAAACTAAAGCATTAGATGTACTAACTTAGAGTTTACATGAAGGATTCGAATCTGAAATGCTTCTAGTATATCTGGTTTGGGTGACTGACAGGATGGTACTATCTATGGAGGTGGAACCACAGCAAAAGGATTGGGTATAGGAGGAGAGGAAGCTGGACTTGAGACATGTTGAGCTAGAATCAACCTTAGACAATATAAGTAGGTTCCCTGTAGGTTCTTTTGTTTGTTTTCTGTTTGTTCTGTTTTGTTTTTCTATTAGAGTCTGCTAATTGCTTACTCAAAATCCACTCTCCATTCTCCTTATACTGTCAAGGTCAACAATGTATCTGATTAGAAATATAAATTTCCCAACCTCAGTTGCAGATTGATGTGACCAGTGAATGTAAGATGAAGATACTGGAATTTGAAAAAGCTTTTTACAGGGCTGGACCTAGCTGCAAATGTACTTTTTGGTTTTGTCCCTTCCTCTTTCTTAACCTCACGAACCAAATGATGCACATCTGAATATAAATCTGGAGCTTAGGGGAAATCTATGAGATATAAAGTTTTTGTATTTCAGTATGAGTTAATGTACCAAACAATATGTGCAACATCGGTCTGATGCCGTTTGAAGGACACAGAAGTGGTAAATACCCTTTGCCAACAAGAACTTAGGATAGAAGGAGGAGTAATAGTAAAAGCAATATATAATTGTTACGATGAAGGTACATGTTGTGGGCTATGAAGAGGGAGATTTCAAAGATAATAACATATTATCATATTAGGGGATTGTGTGGCATTTAAGATGGGGCTTGAAAGGTGAACCAATTTTCAACTTGAAGTTGTGGGAAAGGAAGGGTATTCCAAATGGAAGAAGCAGTTTAATTATCACGTGAAGATTTAAGGAAATAGTTAATTATCCTTTTTATCTATAAGGCAAATTCTCACATTTAGAAATTCAGAGCTGTTGTAAACACTAGGAAACTAAGACTAGGAATATTTGGGATTGTAATATGCCCTTTTGACTGAAATACAATCAAAATTATTAAACTTCTTTATTTACTGAATTGATTGGTTTTTTTTTTTTTTTTTTGGCCTATGTTGCCATACCATCTGACTATTTCGGCATCATCTGGGTACATTAGCTTTTTTTTGTTTTAATTCTATGATAATCTCAACTCTAAATTTGTAAAATCAGTAACATTAATCTCCTATTAGCTTAATTTAATGCTTGTCTGTGGACTGGTTTCTCAATCTGTAAAATATGAAGCACTATATTTCTCAGTTACATGTGGTAAATTAGTTTGTGCAAAAGCCAATTTTGAGATTCTAAAAGAAGAAATTTCATATTCTATGTCTCAGTATTAGTATATTGTGAAACAATTCTACAAAGAAAAGCATGAATAAAACAAACTGAGACAGAATTGTAAAACCAGTATTAAGCCATGTGACACGTTTATGGAGAAATTGAAACATGGATATTTTCTCCTAATATTAGTCTAATCCTTCAACCACTTAAAATCTGAACAGGCTGTGCCAGACCAGAACATAAAGTAATTCTCTTCAAATGGAACACTGAATAAGACAGTGACGTTTAGAATGGATGTTTTGTGACTACTTTTTATACCAGTTATTTAGATTTACTGCCATATTTGGTAATGCAACTTCTGTACATGTATATAAATGTAGCTATACATAAACCTATATATAGATTATACATAGCTATATTTTATTTTCAACTTTATTTTTTTCACATTAGGAAAATATAAATTATTTCAAAGATTAACTGAATTTAAATGGGTGATTTTGTTATCACAAGAAAAGTTAAAAATGTTAAGGAACCAGACTTGAAAAGAAAGTGTTTTATTATTATAAAAGTAAATAATGGCTAAAATAATCTGAGAGAAAATGTATAATTTACACACATGCTCACACACAAACAAGCTGAAGTATATAAATATTTTCATGTGAGTTTGCCCTCTCAAAAATTATAGGAATCAGGTGATCTTTTGGTGTCTCTCATAACTTTTGTTAAAATGGTCATTCCATCAAGAAATATTTATAAAAGTCACTGTAATTCATAGCATAGTATTTATCAGTTGATAATAGTAACTCGCATTCATATAACATTTTATATTTCCCAGTACTTTAACATTTGCTCTTTCATTTGATTCTGATCATAGCCCTATGATCTGGATATGATAGGTAACGCACCTTCCTTTTATATAGGAGTAGATGATTTGGAGAAGATGTATAACTGCCCCCAGACTGCATAGGAAACAAGTCAACTTCTAATGCCTTTTTGACAACTCTCCTATAACATAATAGCTGCTTTTATTGTTACGGATACAGTTTTAAAGCCCTCTACAGCATCAGTTGTTGGCAAATAAGGAATCAGGCAAATATTGAAAACCTTGTGGGTACAAAGCAGTCAAAAAGTTGATTCTCCTCGAGGAATCACAATAATTATCCTGTTTTTCATGATTAAAATGTGGCTCTAAAATTTCTCCTGGATTCTTTTCTATGAGAACCAATAAACCTAAATGTCAACAATCCCACAATACCAGGTTTATCCTTTAAATGCAAAATGGAGTGTAAAAGCAGATGAGATGTCATGTACCCAAGAAAACTTGACCCATTTCCCAAATCAGCAGCCCTCAAAATGCCTCATTACCAACCCATATGCTAGGTTCCCCCAAACATGACAACAACTCAGGAAACCCCAAACCCCAACCAACTTGGATGAGATTCCTAGATTAAATCCTGAATCCTTTCCTTATTTTTCTCTCTGCCTTCACAAAGTACACACACACAAAAAATGTCTGGGTCTTTTTATGATATGAGCATAGAACCATTTCCAAGTTACCCAAGATAGAATTCCACATGGTAACTTGAGTGTGGTGAAAGAGACTGCAGAGAGATTATTCATGCCTCTAAAAGCAAAGTAAAGACCTTCTACCCTGCAATTTGAAATTTACTTAAGGTCCTACAGAAAGAGCTGCATTCAGGAGCTTGGGTGGCCCCATATTGGCAGGGGTTAGAGGAAAAGTGAAGCAATGCATGAGACACAGAAGACCAGCCTCCAGAGCTAAACGCAACCATGACACTAACACATCGGCCAATATCCACCTCTTTCTGTTGTAATACATGTTCTTTTAAATTTAGTGATTTGTCCTTGGCCAAAATGCCACAAAGTATGTTCTTTCATTCTTGACTTTTCCATTCAGAACACTGTGTTCTAAAAAATACTAGTTTCCACCATGAAAAGTAATTGGTATGGTGATGTAAATGAAAAAAAATTATTTAAATCTCTTTTTTTCTACTCGTACACAAGCAGTTCAAACATGTAAAATTAAAAAAAATTAACAGGACAAGAACAGTCAGTATACAAAGAAAGAAAAGAAACAGCTAATTATATTACTAGCCAAAGAAATGCAAATCAAACCAATAATTAAACAATATTTTCATTTGTCATAAGGACAAAATTTATCAAAAGTATTTAATATATGCTTGGAGAAACTGTGTCAAAGAACATGATCTATTTTGACATATTATCCACCAGAAAGTTTGCAGAGAGCTTATGTTCCAATCAGAATGGAGCTGATTGCTTGGATATCTAGTCTGATCGGTCAGTGCCATGCGTTACTAGTTGTAAATATTTTGATTATCACCCTTGAATATGCCAGCACTCACTTAGATGGATCTTCCATACTAGATATTGGTGTATTTATCAATAACCTGGTAAGAGGTTATGTAATTGTGGGTTAGGTTGAACATGCTTTCACATATTCACTAAATATTGTCTTTTTTCTTTTGTAAATTGCCTATTTATATCATTTGACTTCATTTTTCTATTGAAAAGTTTCTCTCTCAGTGATTCATTAGAGCTATTTGTATGTTAAGGATAAGAACATTTGTTATAGCTATCTTTCCCACTTGGCTTCATATTTTATACCTTTTAATACATACAAATTTTTAAAATTTTATGATGTCATACTAATTTTTCTTTATAACTATATATATGTAAAGCATTTAAACATTTTCTCTGAAACATAACTATTTCTTCACTGTTTGTCTTTGAAAATATACAGAATTTAAAAATTTTTCCTATAGTTAAACAGCTATTTTTTCCCTTTTTAAAGCCATACCATTTATTCAGAAAATTCTTTGTGCTAAATAAAATAAATATTCACCTAGGCTTAATTTTACATATTTATCTCTTTAATACAAGCACAGTTTATTTTGATGTATATGTAAGTAAAGACTTTTTTAACAGAAAACAATTTTACATGTATTTTATGATTTTATATTTGTTTTAAAACATGTACTAATATTTGTACTAGGGTCTGTTTCCTGGCTTTCTATTCTGTTCCATTCTTCAGTTTATCTATACTTTTACGTGTACTCGCAATTATTCTAGCTTTCTTATCTTATAGTATAGTATATTGCTTTTGTCTATAATCACACATTTTAATGCCTTTTATAATGTATTAAATACCAAAATTATAATAAAATAAACTTTGATTTAAGTTGAGAGGAAGTTTCACATTTATCAAGATTAGTCCTCCTATCTAAGTCTGTGATACACAACTCTATATACTAAAGTCCTTTAAATGGTTTCTAAGAAAATTTTGTAGTTTTCTTCATATTAATCTTGGTTAGATTATTTATAGGTCAATTTCTTTTGATTATTTTTGTTTTTTATTTTGTCCTATGATGGTCATTTAGATTATTTTCAATTAAATTTTATTTATTCTTGCTTAGTACGTTTTGCAACAACTTACATTGCGTTTAGCCATTTTTCTGAACTTGCAAATTTTTTTAAATTTTGTTTTATTCCCATAGATTATTTTAAAATTCTGAATAGTCAAGCATATCTAAAATGATAATAATTAGATCGATTAAGGCTGGATGACCTACAAGGTATTCATTCACATGACTGGTCATTGGTGCTGGCTTTCACCTGGACCTGCTGCCATTCTTGGCCTCCTCTAGGCCACTTTCCACGTTACCACCATGGTGCTTATTGTAAAATAAAAATAGAAACATGTATTTTTTTCTGCTTAAAGGCCTTCATTGGGCCTCATACTTAAACTTTAAAGTTCTTTCTTCTTAGCATAATTTTTAAAACCCTTTATAATCTGGTCACTGCAAACTCTCCTTCTCCCTAGAGACTGGAAAACTAATTATAATATTTGTAGAAAAGATGAGGCAGTGTTGACAGTGCCTGGGAGCCAGAGAGACAGAGCCATGTGGCTTACAAAAGTCCCCCAACTTCAAGTGGTATAATTTACCATCCCAATTAGGACATTTTTGTAAGTAAAAGAGGGTTCATAATAAATAATTATGCCAAGATAATAGGGATGAACTGAGACTAACCAACCCTTCCCCACATTTTCCCTTATCTTAATCTCTACCCTCATAGCCTGCCTAATAATATATAATTATAGCTCTAGAACATACCCTACTTCATGCCACCAATACCTTTGTACAAATGTTCCCTCCTCTTAAAATGTCTTTTCTCTTTCTCCAACTGTAATCTTCTATTTTCCTGTCACAACCTAATTTCCATATAGTTTCCTTTCAGAAGCCTACCCTGAATTCTCATGTTCTTTTACTCTATCTCTATTGCTTATACATAATTAATGCAGGTAAATGGGACCTGATTCTTTTGTGGAGAATTGAGAATTTCTATTTATACTCCTCTTTTTTGGTTAGAGGGAGTGTAACAAATATAACTTGTAGACTTTAGGAAAGGTATGACAATATTTTATTCTTTGGAAGTGAGAAACTGATGAATGCATTAAACAAAGAGTACTTATGGTTTTAAATATTGAAAAAATTCCAAATATCTTTAGAATTTGGTTTTATTGTACATTTTTTAAAGCAAAAGATTTCTCTTCTAATTACTGTGTCTTCAGTCTCAAATGAATAGCAATCTGGAACTACTGAACACGTGTCAGCTAATCTGAGAAGCAGAAGTCTGACCCAGGATCTATGCAGGTCAAAATCACAACAGGAAGGTAGAACTCACCCCAGTTAATTCACAAAATTAAAAATGTCCACATGGTAGATAAAGCGCCATCTTTTTATTCTGCAACTTCATATCATATGCAAATTCATATCAAACGTCTGAAAGAAAACTGCTTGGGCTTTCTTTAAAGCATCCTTGCGAACAAGTTTCTGACATGAAAATGGAAAACAAATTGGAGAATATTAATAAATGTTATTAATTGAAACTTGAAAAAGTATTAGAGTATAAAAAAATTGCATGGGAAAATATTTTTGTTCTGGAAAACAGCTTGAAATGCTTGTCGTTAAAACTCCATAGATGATTTCCATATTCACATCTATATTCGTCTTGCCAGAAAAGGATGAAAGGGAGGAAGAAAAGGAATGTTCGTGGTTGGGGAGGAACAGGAAAACCTGATGCGCTTCAGGGATTTGGGTTTTACATCATACATACTCAAAATGTTAGCTCACACCAAAGATAGATCACAGTCTTCCCCTTAATTACATATATACACTATAGTGGAAAGATTCGCACAATTAAACTTAAGATTTCTCTTCAGTATTTCTTCAGTATATTTGACAAATCCACAAATAATGTAAAATTTCAGTTGGAAATGCTTCTAAGAGAAATGCCACGTTTTCCATCTATTCACTGATTTCTAACTACTTAGACTTGTGCCTTAATTTCCTAATAACAGCTCAAACAACAAAGACCACAATACTTGACAGTGAAAATAATGATTTCAGAATCAAAAATTGCTAAAGAGTTGAAATGACTTTTATGTTTATTTAAGGACTTTTCATGGAACAATGACTTTTAAATTAAGTTCTTATCTCCTCTATTATAAGATTTTCATGGGAAATTTATAGTTAAGAACATGGCCTCCTTCTTATGATTAAATTCAGTCCTTCACTGCAGCATGTTGCCATCATTAGGGCTTGTAAAAATCACTTTTGCAGATTTGTAAGGAAGATAAATTACATTATCGCCATTGGAATTTATGTATCTACAGACAAACACAGATGCACTGAACTAATATAATTGCAGAGTTCAATGAAATTATGTTGTTGAACTGTTATCACTAACAATAAAAGAGCACAGGACTTCTATGTTACCTTAAGAGCAAGGCTACAAAGGAACTTTCAGATAATCTATGTAAACAAAATTATTCTCTTTGAAAAATTAATATAAAATGATTTTTCTTAATAAAACCTATATTTTAAATATAAACTGCTTTAATTAAGTCCATGTCTATGAAAGAAAGTGAAATTATTTTTATATTTCTAAATGTTGTTATATTTGGCTTTTTCAATAATTCAGGTGTGAGTTATTGACTAAACTTATTTCTATTTCAAATATTTTTTGTGTGTAGTCACCATGTAAATTTTGATTATTAATTATTAGCACATTGGATAACAAGGAAGAAAAGATTTTGAGAAATAAAAACAAATCAACTTTGCAATTGAAATGTTGCAGAAATTATTTAGCTCCTTTAGAGCTTATTGCATTTACTCATTTTCCCTTCCTTTGCCAACAAAAAGATAACAAAGCAGATAACTAAATTGAGAAAGAAAATTTGAAAATAGATTAAGAGAAAAAGATACTAAAAATGGTAACCAGTACTTTAAATGAGACATGATGGAACATAAATCCTGGCTCTTAACTTCAGAAATAGCAGAAACAAACACCTATTTTCTTTTCCTCCTGGACACATACATAGCTAGAGTATATTTCCCACTCACACTTGAACCTAGAGCAGTCATGTGACTGAGTCCTGACAAACGAAATATGGCCACAGAGATGTGCAATACTTCCTTGCCTGGACATTCCCATTTTCCAGTTGAACAGAACCTACTCTAAGAGTTAAGGGAGGATGGTTCAGCAAGCTAGAAGGAGCCTAGGTTTTCAGATGACACACGGAAAGTGATCCACAGCCAGAAATATCTAAATTGACTTTTGCATGAGTGAGGAATAACTCTTATTGTGCTAATCCACTAAAATTTTGGAGTTTATTTATCACACTAATTAGCATTACTTACCATAACTAATTCAGTAAGGCAAAGAGAAACTTCAAAAAGTTAAGCATTTGACTTCAATGCACACACACAAATGATAGAATACATAACTGGAGAAATCTGAATAAGCTCTATAGATTTTACCAATTTCTTAATATCCCTATCATACTACATTTATACAAGATGTTAACTTTGGGGGAGACTAGTGAAAAAGTGAAGTAACAAATGTTCCTGTACATTTATTTGCAACTTTCTGTGCTTCTATAATTATTTCAAAATAATAAAAAGTTTAAAATTTCTCTTTGATTAGAAAGGAAAAATTATATCCGATATTCAGGGAAAACCAACTTTTATTCTTCTTAATTTTTCACTATATAGGTAAAAATGATATAGTTATATCATGAAAAATGTGTACAACATAGAAAATGCCAAAATGGAAATCATATGTCTAATTCTTACAGTAAATTTTTATAAAAGCTGGGAGACAATAAAAATTGAAGCATTATTTGGTAAAGATGATTTGATGATGATCTAATATGATAGGGTCCAAAAATATAAACTTCTATTTGGTCGACTTCATGAAAACTAGATTTTAAACAAATAAAAGAGGGTTGATAATAGGCCAGTAATTTTCAAACATTTTTCATTTTGATTCATACCAGATAACGCTCGCACGCATGATACACTCCCTCCCATATGTATCAGAAGCAACTTTCCTCTACCACACAAGAAATATAATAGAATATAAAGGCATAAGAAAAATATACTTATTAGGTCAATCTTGATTTTGTTCTGATTTACTTTTAACATAAATTATTTGTCAACTTCAGGTCTTTCCTATTAAAAAAATAAGTAGTAACACACTGTGTAGAAACTCCTTTTGCTATGGTTAGAAAGAATCTATTAGAGTTTGCTGGTCTGTCAGAGAAAGCCAAAATCAGTATCCTAAAGTGTTGTGTTTTTTGTTTTTTTTTAACAAATAAGCAAATTAGGGTTATTTTTCCTCTAAAGTTAGATGACTCCATCATCCCTTCACTGCAGTGGGGCCCACATGGCATCTACCTCAGTGTTTAGAGATATAATGCCCCTTATTGCTGCAATAACAGCACCTCACTCTCACTGCAAAGAGACTGAAAAAGCATTCCAGCCTTGTAGTCCAGCAAAACAAGGACTCACAAGGTAAAAAATTCTTATTGTAGGAAAAGAGGTCAAAGAATGAGGCAGCCAAAAAGAGTGACAAATATCTGTTACACAAAACATGTATAGATTTAACAGAAAAAAAAAATAAGATCTTTTAACTTTGCAGTAGAGAATCCTGGCAAACACTGCCTCAGCCAGGTGATGAAGGTCAAGGCCACCACAGTGATAAGTCATGTTGAGAGCATATACCCATGACACAGACCAATATGATGTGATAAGAATGGAAGTTCATCTCTGTGGTCACCTTCCCAAAAATGCAAATCTCAGTCTAACCATAAGAAAAGTATCAGGCAATCCCAAACTGAGAGACAAAATACCTAAACAGCACTCATCAAAACAAAGTCATCAAAGCTAAATGAAGACTGACAATCTATCATAAAGCAGAAGAGGCTTAGGAGACATGATGACTAAATATAATATCCTGACTTAGATCCTAGAACATGAAAGATATTAGGGAAAAACTAGTGAAATCTGAATAAAAGGTGGAGTTTAGTTAATAGTAATATACCAAAGTTGGCTCCTTAGTTGTGACAAATGAACCATAGTAATGTAACATGTTAATAATAGGAGAAACAGTAATTGAAGGGTATATAGGAATCTTATGTACTATCTTTTCAGCTTTTCTGTAAATATAAAACTATTTTAAAACAAAAATTTAATTAAAAAAATAATAATGCATTTGCCACATCTGCCTAATGTTCTTGGGGACACTGATGTGAAAATATTCTCCAATTTTCTCCCTCCCTTTTACATTAAACATTAATGACAGGTATAGTGCTTTGATACAGAAGTTTTACTCTTAAGTTTTTATATTAGATACATTGTCTTTATGGCTTCTTTTCATTTTATCCAAGGTTGATTCAAAGTATTTAAGGTTTATAATTTTCTATTCCTATAGTATCTCACAAATAATCACAATCTACCACAACTAACAATTTCCTTAGATTATCAGATGTGAAAAGTATTTTGTTGCTGAGGTTATATCTGAATAGTGGTGGTTCAAAGTTACATACTCTGATAAGGACTAGGGCTGGGAATGTTCTTATCCATATTAAAAGAAAAGATTTAGTGTGATTATAAAGATTACAAAGCTTAATCAATTATTCTCATTGAATGAGAGCTAACACTTCTCTATATGGAGGTGAGCTGTGGGGGATTTACTGCAGGAGTTTAATAAACTTCTACAAAATTTGTGCTGAACATTTTGAAAAAATATTATTCATCAAACTGATGTTGATCAAAATATGTTAGGTCCAACTCTTTAATTAAAGTCAGATTCATACTCAAGAACATACTTGTGTGTCTGAATATTCCGCCACTGAGGAGTCACCTTTTAAAAAAGTATTATTTAAATCTGATTAGCTCCTGACTACAGAAGAATTTTTAAAGAGAAAGGAACTGTAAACCTTTGGGGGCAGGGTATGGGTTTCACAAAAAGATTTTTTAGCAACCCTGTCTTCATAAGCATACAGTAAACACTCTGTCTACCAAAAATGTCAAAGTATCTCTCCGCCACAATTCAAATGCTAATTCTGATGTTTACCATAAATATAAGGTATTTAGTTATAACTTCTGGTGATACAGACTATACTTTAAAGGACTCTCACCAAAGCTATTTTTCATGAAACAATAAATAAATGAAAGCAACAGAATAAATTTTATGGGAATATACACTCACATGACATTGTAGAAGAAGTATTTTTATATCTTAATGATGAAAATAATATTTAAGGAATGTGTTTCATTAAACTGTATTGGGAAGAATAATTTGATTTATCTGAAGTATATCTCTGCCAATAGTACTTTCAAGTAAAAGCTACTGGATAGATTCTCAGAAACTAGAATAAAGATATTTTGAGATGATGCTGCTTTCTTAAAAATGGACTCGGCCATTGAGTATAGACAATTCTAGAATAAAACTTGATAAACAACACTTAGCACAAAAATTTTCAATGCAAAAACAGCTGATAAATGTATGTCAACATTCTCTGCTTAGCTAAATATGACCATTATTTCTTATAGAACTATTTTCAAACTGCCGATTATAGTTGGGTGATCACTTCATTATTTAAAATTATAATATATATTTGATTAATAAATGATTGGGAAATTATTGCTATTGCAGAATCTGAATTATCTCTTTTACATTACATTTGTTTAGTACTATTCTTACTTTCTTAGCCAGGATTGATTTTTTACTTAGGCAAATGATGGCCAACTATGCAGCATAATTTAAGATGTAAATAATATTTGATGGAGAATAAAAGTTCAAGAATCCTACCCTGTTCTTTCCCAGTAATCCAGCAGCATAAATTATATATATATGTATATATAATCTGTTAGACTTTTAGTTCCCATGAAAAGAAAGAAATGACTTGTTTCCTAAGTGAATGTGACATATATCCAAATAGTTTTGATGGAGAAATGGTGATAATGGGCAAGAAATGACCTGAGAGTGATAGATTTAAAAACAATAAGATTTAGAATTTTTAGCAATGGCTGAAAAAGTAGAAGGGCATTACATATACGAAAACAGAGGACTAAAAGAAATAGAGAATTCCCTTGGAAGAAAAACTCCCAAGTTCACTATTTAAAGCAATCGTATTTGTGATGTCATGGCAAATATAAACATGATTTCTAACAAATCTTATCTTTGGCTTTGCATTCGTAAAAACTTTATAGCTATACTTTGATCACTCAATTTTAGCTCCTACCCTTCATTTATGTCTCTTCATCACAAAAACAGTTGTAAAACATACTGATTTGTTTGCCTAATGAAATTATTATACTGGTAGATTTAGTCATTTAAGTATCAATGGTTGTGAGTCAGCTGTTATTATTCTGCTCTACCTGGCTTCCTATTCCAGGACTCAGGCTAAAGTCAACACACAGAATAGGAGAAAACTTTTGCAAATTATATATCTGCTAAGGAATTCATCTAGAGTACACAAAGAACTCTTATAATTCAGTATCAGAAAAAAAAAATAACCCTATTAAAAAATGGGCAAAAGATCTGCATAGACATTTCTCCAAAGAAGATAACAAATGACCAATAAGCAAATGAAAGGATAATCAACATCATTATCCATCAGGGAAATGCAAATCGAAAGCACAATTAGATAGCATTTCATATCCACTAGAATGGCTATAATCAAAAAGATGAGGATGTGAAGAAACGAGAATCTTTGTATATTATTATTAAGAATACAAAATGGTTCAGTGGCTTTAGAAAGTAGTCTAGCTATTCTTCAAAATGTTAAGCATAGAGTTGCCCTGTGACCCAGCAATTTCAGTTTTAGGTATATATATAAGAAAAATGAAAACTTGCCTACACAAAAACTTGTACACAAATGTTGATAGCAATTTTGTTTATAATAGCCAAAAAAGTAGAAACAACTCAAATGCTCATCAACTCACAAATGAATAAATAAAATGTGGTATATTGATATAATAGAATACTATTCATAAATAAAAAGAAATGAACTACTCACGCATGCTAAAATATAGGCAAACCTAAATAAAAGAAACTAATCACGAAAAAACACTTATTATTGTATGATTGCATTTATATAAAATGTCCAGAATAGGCAAATACATAGAGATAGAAAGTAGATTGGTTGGTTGCCTAGGGCTAGGGGTTGGGGGAGTCAGGTAGAGGAAAATAAATGGCTGCTAATGGATACAGAATTTTTTATTTGATGTTGGAGCTGCTCCAAAATTGATTTGGGTGATGGTTCACAAGTCAATGAAAGCATTAAAAATTTTTGCATTGTACATTTCAAATATGTGAATTGTATGCTATGTGAATTACATCTCAGTAAAGTTGTTATTAAAATATATATAATAGGGGCAATTTAACTCAAAACTTTGAACAATTTATATGAAATTGAAAGGGCAATTGCAGAAGATGGTCAAACAACAGCTTTAATAGTAAAGCCTCGTGTTGTCAATGGACTGCTATTAACCCATGCTTCTGGCCAATCAGACAAGAAACTTAAATGGAAAAAGAAGGTAACTTCAAAAAAAGAGATCAAAGTCTCATCTGCATATTTAAATAGTTGTCTGAAGGTAACTTACTTAAGACTCAATGTATGGATAAAGAACATCCTACCAAAATCAAAGTGGATCTAGAGAACATCATTTATCATATGAATCTTTCATTCCATAAACACGAGTGACCTCACACATTTAGTAAGACATTCTCACTTTCAGAATCTTTAGCACAAAAGTTGACTGAAGAATCTGTGAATCTCATTTAGATCAAAAATTATAAAGAAAATGGGCATTTTCTGCCTTGACAAAACAAAAAACAAATGGTCTTTTCGGTATATTTTATTGATTAAAGGATCCTAATATCAACACGTTCCAACCTTATCAGACTTCATAATCTCTATACTGCCATGGTTGCCGAAATCATGACTAGAGAGATGTGAACTTGTACAAAATACCTTGAAGTAGGGCAGAGGCCTACTATCTCTACTTCTATTCAAAGAAAAGCTACCTCCTACTTCACCAGAGATATCCACTTTGCATAACTATATATCCTCAGTGTTTGCGTGTGTGTGTGTGTGCACGTGTGCATGTATATATGTGCTCACCTGTGAATGTAATCTCATAATTAACAAATCTATTGAAAATAATGATTTTTGACATTTTATTTCTAGATAGTATTTCCTTAGCTTTCTTCCCTTAAGTTCTCCTATTTGTAGAAATAACATTTCTTTATTCATTTGACAATAGGCTTCAGATGTTTTTAAATATTGTTATAAATATTATTTGAAATCTCTATTAATTTATATGTGTTTTCATGAGAACTTGCAGCAGCACTTTATCATCAATATAAGATTGGTATATCCTAGAAAGTGTCAAAAGACAAAAATCAGTGACAATGGGACTTTCTACTGAGGAAACAATAAATTCAGAGCTTATTCTTAAAATTGTGTTCAAATTTCGTCCTCAAAAGGCAATTGAATATATATAATTGTAACCCATAATTAGTTGATCATAAGAGCAATTAAGTCACAGTCTTCTCACAAAAACAGTTTATGTAGTTTCTGGCAGTCGATAGTTCTGATGAAACACTGTAAATTCAGAAGTCTGTATTACATACTTTTCTTATGAAGTAAGAAACATATCCTGATCACGTTTCATCTTAGATTTGTGACATATCATTGATTATTACAAGCCTTTGCTTGTGGTTTGAGAGTTGCTCTGGAGTGTGAACCTAATATGGAATCAGTCTCCAAGTTTAGTCTAAATGACCCAATATGAACAGTTTACCTTATTAGATTAAATGACTAAAAATGTATTCAATCTCAGCATTCCAAATGATCGAAGTTAACCCATTAACTTGCTAATAGAAATGTCTTTTTTTTTAAAGAGCACAGTTCTCACTGAATATATAGTTTGAATCTTGAGTAGATTACTATCACCTAATGTTAATATAGAACTAATTCTGTAAGCACACTTTAAAGGAGAAAAGGGCAAACAAATTTAGAAATGTTTTTTAAGATAAGACTCCTAAAGAGGCATGATTCAATGAAAATGATCCTGTACTCTATAGTCTACAGCTTACTGAAGGTGAGGTACCAGGTAGCCAGAAATGTGAATGGCAATAATATAAATCTTCAACTTCTGAATTAAAACGTAAAAATAAATTTATAGAACAGAATAAAATATGTCCCTTTATAGCTAATTAAGCATTTTCAAATTATTCCAGAACCACATTGTAAACTCAGGAAAGGTCAAAAATGAAGTCAAATCTATTTGATAATGCTAGACTCTTCGTGACAATGCTAGACTCTTCGTGATCAAATTAAGAGAACAGTATCCACGTTTGTCTTAGTCAATAGTATCCAAGACAAAATTTTGATGTTGTTAAGCATGAAGTTTTATAGTATTTGCATTCCTCCTAATTGGAGTCTGACTAAAATAAGAAGCAAACTAACATCTTTCCCCATACAAAAAACATTCGCAAAGAGATCAACGCACACACACACCTTTTAAGACAACAGTATGTTGACATGAGTTTCACTGATGCCTTCAAAATGTCCCAGGTAAGAAGCAAGGCAATTCCTGGTTTGTAAAAAGCAAATTCATAATCAGGAGGACCCAGTTTTAAAGACTCTACTGAGAATAAACTTGAAGCAAGTTCAGAAGTAGCTGCAGAGGATAAAAATGGTCTTTAACTGCAAACTATATGAGAGCATGTAAGTATATTTCATACAACCAACAGTCTGAAAAATAAAGTTGAGATAAGCAAACAAAATCTGCCATGAACAAATGGCATTTAAGGCCCTGATGAATGCTTGACATAAAAAAATTCAGTAGGCTATGAATGATGCAGGAAGAGATCCATTAGACACTCAATATTAACTAAGAGATTTGCATAATTTTTTTTGTGAAAGATTTGAAAATAAATGTAGATGCTCAATTATGATGTTATTCCACAGTAAAACTCTACTTAAAACTAATAATTTTAAAGAAACTAATAATTTCAATTTATTGTAATTCTTATAGAGTTCCAA
This sequence comes from Pteropus medius, assembly GCF_902729225.1. NCBI lineage: Eukaryota > Metazoa > Chordata > Mammalia > Chiroptera > Pteropodidae > Pteropus > Pteropus medius. Next base: position 18,103,756 of record NW_024354500.1, read on the forward strand.
GTTAAACAATTACATGACATGTTATTCTAAGTAGATACCAGAAAGAAAATACCACCCCTGACAATTACATCAAGATTCTGTTTGTCAGAATGGGTAAAGCCAAAAAGGGGTACACTTAATAAAATGGCGACTTATTTAGGCTTACTTCTGACTACAGACAAGGAAATTATTGTAATGATAAATTATAATAGTAATTTTAATTAAATTTTTAGTAAGTGCCAAACATTGTTCTAAATGTTTTGTATTGACTCATTTAAGTCATAACCTTATGGGTTAGGTATTATTATCTTCAATTTATAGATACTGAGACACAGAATGGTTATAGAAAAATAAAGAATAAAAAGAGGATGTTCTAATCTAGTCTATGAATAAAGGATATATATTTTTTCCTATGAAGTTGTTTCTAGTTTCCTATAATGGTTAAGGAAAATGCTTAGAGTATTATTTGCTCTTTTATGTGTTGATAACTAGTTAAAATAAATCAATTGCAATGCTGACCTGGCATTCTCAATCAGACAGAATTTCTAATCTTCTAAACTCATATGATTGCTATAAGCTATTCAATATGAAATATTCTGATTGAGAGGTACAGAATTATCTAGATGTTTTAACCCATAATAAGATAAAGCAAATGAGTTTATAACAACTTAAATTTCCACATCTAACCTTTACTCCATCTTATACTTTCTACTGGATCACCGGTTTAGTTACATTTAAAATATTTATCGCATAATGTATAACACATTGTTTTTCAAGCCCAGCAGCGCATCGGAATCAGGCCAGGATCATACACCCCAGATGAAATAAATCAAAATGTCTGAAGGAAAGACCTCAGAAATTTTCATTTTTAACAAGCTCGTTAGGTAAGTCCTATGAGTCTTAGGATTGTGACCAAAGATTATCTACTAGTCCTAGATTGACCCGGGTGTAGAGCATTATATACGTCAAACTTTGGAAAGACTGTAAAAAAAGGCTTTAAAGAGGCTGAAAACAAAACATTTTTAAAATATCAAAATTTTCTAAAATAACTGTTAATGAAAGAAGTGACTTCTAAATTTTTAAATTCTGCTTGGGCTTGAACCAAAAATCTAAATACTATAAAATGAAATATATGGTGTCCAGATGTACAAAGTCGCACATATAGAAACATGTCAATTGACAGAGCAAAATTTCAAAGGAGATTCAGATCTGGTTTTAAATCAACATTGATTAGACAGAAATTATTTAGGTGCCAAAATCATAGCTCTAATAGCTGGAACAAACTTCATGACATGATTGTAGGAAATCATAAAGAAAGAGAAGTTTTATACAGGAATATAACTTTTTTCAATATACTAAAGAGTTTAAGTTTACTTGAAAAATTCATTACTACCAAAAAATTCATTTCTTCACTGATGTTAAGAAGCCCATTAGACTGTACACTGTGCATATTGTACAAATATGTGTATGCTATGATAGAAAAAAATAATAAATTTTTAAATAGTGAGTAGATTCCCTAAACACAGTTCTGTAGATCAAAAAAGTTATAAACATCCTCTGAGTAGCATTTTTCACAGGGTATCCAAAAGAGGTAACGGATCAACCAAGTCCAAGAATCACCACTAGCTATTTACCTCTATTGGATATTTGTAAATAATAAAAAAATCTTTTAAAGTCTCTGAGCAGTCCAGCCATAATCTGTTCAATTTTATTTAATTTAGTGCTTCTTAAACTTATTTCACTGTAGATTTCTATTAAAAATATTAAATCTATTATCCACACAGAACATGCTCTGGAAAACACTGCAGTAGATAAATTTAAAAATATAATTTTATGGAGAAATGTCTTTTCGCCAAGAAAACAACTTCACAAATAGAATAGAATATAGTTTTAAACATTTTTAATACTATAATTGTTTAGACACATAATAATAGTCAACAAGTTGTGTTTACTTTAGAGAGGCAAACATTTTAATTTTATTTTTTCATTTTAGTCATTATTTTTCAAAAAAAATCACATTTTTCTGTAATTGTATTTTATTTTAATTCTTTTTAAAAATGTTTGAATACGCTTCATATGTGTGACCTCAGCACAATTAATCAATTCCTAAATATAGCAAAATATATAACAAGTGAGTTGGGTACTGTCGACTAAACAAATGGTTGTAATAGAATCTTCATTATTAACTACTAAATTTTGTGTCATGCAGGGAAAAAGAAACAAACAAAATCATAGGCTATATTTATACAGCATAAACAAAACCTAACAGTCAAAATTTAAGATGTATTATAATATGTTTATATATATGTTAATAATGTCTACATATTTTTAAGCTAAATTCTGCAATTTACCAATACATAATAAAATTCAATTTTAGAAATTAAAAGAATTATAGAAAATGTTTGTTTCAAACTCCCCATATCACTTTTAAGATAAACAACAGGTCCAAAGTTATGAAGAATCTTGACCAAGGTCAAAAAAGGCTAAAACTTTCTCTGGTAATATTTTGCTTCTATTTCCTAGTGCAATTCCGTTCGTCCAACATTTATTGAGCACTTAATATGAATCAGGATTATCTAATTCCAATCATAAATCACAAGCTACTGAGACTGTAGAATGCCAAAATCCCTCGGCAACCTTATCCCACAGGAAACAAAGGAGACTTAAGACAGAGCTGTCTAGAAGCTCTCAAACCACTCAAAAATATGATTGTGAAGGGTATCCTGATAACAAGCCCAGCAATGCAAAACGTTTGCAGTTTAAAAACAAGTTTTTTCTCAGAAACACTAAATTCACCAGAAGGATTACACCATTAGTTCTCTGAAATGACAGCATGTGGCCTCTGTGGAGTCTTCAGAGAGTTGTGAATCTCTCTAATCACGTGCTTTGAAACCTGACAATGAAGTTGACAACGCTATTCTCTTTTCTTTCTTCCCTTAGCGAAGAAATTTCAGTAAAAAGCTATGAAAGATTACAAAATTTGGGGCTTGAGTCCTTGAAAGCTAAAATTACAGTTTTGCTAAACATTGACTCTCTGAGGATACAAGGCCACAAGTGCCACTCTGGCTGAGCCTCCTGTTTATATAGCCGGTGTTTACATGGACACTGAGCTCCAGAGAGCTTGAGAATGTGCAATGGTGTTTGACCCATGGAATGCAGAAATTAACCCAGATACAGCTGGGTGTATCCTTCAGCAATAAGAAAAACCAAAATGTATGTCTATTACCCCTCAGTTTCACTGGGTGGGTGGCGGTGGGGAGAGAAACAAACTTTAAATCTTTGAGGTTTGAAATATAAAATATATTTTAAACATTCTTACTCTCCCATATGCAGCAGCTTTTGTGTCCAAATTTTCACTATTTAGATTTTATTAAAGATTGTATATACATATATATGTATATATAAACACATTTTTTTCTAATGGTGATGAACAAAATTTTTACAGCTTATTGTCTGTTATTATTTAAAGATGCGCCCTTCTTCCAAACAACAGTTACACCCCAAGGTTTGTGTCTGACCATATAGATGTGTAGTACATTAATTTTTGCATGTAAAAGAATAGCTGAAACAATTTTGGCGAAGCAGAACAAATTTGTAAGACTTACATTACCTGACTTCAAGATTTATTATAGAGTTATAATAACCAAGACAATGCAGTATTGGCATATGATTAGACATAGATCAATGGAAAAGAATTAAAGGCCCAAAAATATTCTACACGTATACCATTGATTTTTAATAAAGGAGCAAACACAGTTTAAGCAGGGAAAGATACTCTTTTCAACAAATGGTGCTAGGACAAAATCCACATGCCAAAAAGAAAAATTGAAAGAAAATATTAAAAAAAGAACTTAGCCCTTATAGTACACCAGTATTCCTGACCCATTCTTCTCAGTGTTATAAACTTAGTGTTACTAACCCATTTTACAGAAGCTGCATATGTAAGTTGATTGTGAGGATTCAATGTTTGACTTTGGGCAGGTCATCTCATATATCACCATCAGTCATATGAGGGACAGAATTTCTACTCTATTATTCCACAACTAGTGTAAAGAAAAAAAATGTATAATGTGCTAGAAATATATAAAGTTTTTATCTATTATGGACACATTCATTACAAATACTATATTTATACATATTTACATGTGTTAGAACTTTGAAAAATAGATGTGAGACTTGTTATAACAAAGCTGATCAGAAGGGAGATTTAACTGTATAATGTTTAATTCACAAGTTGTTTGACAAAAAAAACAGTTTAATTCATTAAAAACAGTGTTTGTTTTTGTGTATTTGTGTGTGTTCCTTTCTAATTAGTAATTTTGGCTATTTTATGGCATAAAGAACAAATAATTAATTAGTTCTTATGACTTGATCCTATGGGCCTAATGGTGACTTTCTGGAATTTAAATTTATTAACTTCCTCATATACTCCTGGGAAGTGGTTGTTTTCTGAAGATATACACCAAGAATTTTTTTGTATTTTGGGATGTATTGAAAATTGGAAATTATGAAAATACATTGGATGAACCAGAGCCCTGGAAACGGCTAAAGAAAAAAAATGTTTCTAAAGTATTTAAAAGAACATTGTTTATGAGATGGAAAATTACTGTGGATTTTTATAGAAGCCTTCTTATTAGAATTCTGCAACATTTTCCTTAAGAAATTCTCCCTTTTAAGAAGAGGAGTTAATACCCATATTGTGCTGTAGACAATCAGAGTTTATGATGTTTATTTAATGCATAAAAACATTCACCAAGGAATGTTTGCACTCCTTAAGTATTCCAGTGAATATTTAAATTTGCTTTAAGATATTTGGAGTATTAAGAAAAGAGCAAGGAAATATATGAGTATTTGTTTTTCTGGAAACTTAGACAAGGAAAGCAGATGAGGCATAAAGCTGGAAAATATCAGATTTCCAAACACAAGATAGAATGTGTCTTCCACTCCCTCTTTTCACAATTAGAAAGTGAATAAAATAAACATATCCTTTAACTTAGACTTAAAGTTCAAATGGCTGTATGAGTCAGACTGTGGTGATGTTCTGCATATCTTGCAAGTTCTAACTAAATAAAAGCAAACTACTATGGAAAGTCTAGCCACAAACTCCTTTTCCTCCCTTGTCTACATATATTAGATTCTTTTAAACCAAACCAATCTTGCACTGGTTACAAACTTTATTTTGATTTGTTTTTTAAATGACCCCACTAAAAATCTCTCTAAAAAAAAAGAAAAAAGAAAAAAAGAAAAACCAAAATACTGAAAGGAACTTTCTGCCTTCTCCTTCCCAGTTCAGCCAAAGTAAGATTCTGGAATTAAACTGTCTTGGTTACAATTATACAGTAACTTTAAAAGTATAAAGTAGTTTCACTTTTGTCTTCGATGTATATTGATATTCTTGAGCATGGTATATTATTAATAGTTAGCTCTTTGGTCCCTAAAGGAAAATATTTTTCTTTAAAAAGCAATGTCATCAATCAATATAGAGTACTTTTTGGCAATATCTACCCATCTACTTATCTATTTATCTATCACAAATGTACCTATTGTTCTATTCTGAAATTCTATTTTCTAGAAATTTGTTCTGCAACTATATTTCAACAATTTATGTACAAGGTATTTACTGCAACATTATTTATAATAGCAAAATATTGAAAACAAACCAAATGTCCATTTGTATAGAGCTACTTAATAAATAAGGGTTGGTGATCAAGACAATAGAAAGCTATGCGGGAGTTAAAAAGCATAAGGCACCTCTATTTGGACTAATATGGAATGCTCAATAACATTTATTGTCAAAAGAGCTATATTTTATAACAGTACATAAACTATACAATTTGCTTCAAGTTGTAAATGCGATACAAGTATATGCACTTATAAACATATAATATCTCTGGAAGGAGACTTAAGAAATTGACAATATAGTTTGCCTATGAGGTGGAATTAAATAGATCAACTAGTGTACAGAGTGGGTGGGATACTTACCTTTCATTGAATTCCTTTTTATGAGTTTTAAATATATATTATGTACATGTACTATCTATTAAAGTAATCATATTAAAAGGTAATATGCACCTAAAAACATTGTTTATACTGTTAATAATAAAGAGGAAAAACACTGCTGATGGAGAAAAGGGATAATAAACATATTAGAGAAAAACAAAGCCTAGTCAAAGAACACAAGTGATTTTAAGCTCCTAGTATTTAGTGCTAAAATTTAAAAACATTACTGTGAAGATTGCAATGCGGTAAAGAGCTCCACTATTTGCATAAATTTTGTTGTGACGAAAGAATTGGAAAGTGAATACTTGTCAGCAGCAATTAGAAAAAAAATAAAATATTGTTGGCTGATTGAGTGTTTGCAAACCACACATGATGAAATAGGCTTTATTGAGTGGTTGAAGTTAAGGAGAATGAAGTTCCTAGAAGAAGGCTAAACTTTTCTTGCCTGATTCAGAAGAAGTGCCCTGTGTCTTCACTACCATCTGTATTCCTAAGACCAGGAACTAATAAACATAAGTCAAGACCCAAAGGAAGACTAGAACAAGATTTATTCAAGAATATTCCTGTAAAGTGGGGATTAGGTGGGGTGCTAGCATCTCTTAATTAGTGAAAAAATAAACTATAATAAGTTTTTGCTTCAAAGCTCATTTTGCTGGTTGGAAGGGAGAAACTGCTATTCACTCTTCTAGAACTATGAATCTATGACTTAACCAGACATTTTATCAATCCAGTTTGAATTATAAGCTTTTGTGACTGATTGCTTCTTGTTTCTTCTTGTGCTCTAATGCTTTTCAGACTTCTGAATCATCTTGATGACATCAAGTATTTATAAAGTTTGATTGAGTTTAGCAAGACCATAAACGAATTCCTTCCACTCCCACCTCCACAAATTGGTTACAATAACTTCAGTTATTATTGACAGATAATAATAGAGACATTCCATCTGCTGTAAGGAAAAGAATCATTTTACTTAGACTATCATAAACAAATATTTTTAACTTTTTACCTTTTAAACTATGAGGTATACCCAATTAGAGAAAACAAAAATGTTTAAATAGCAAATATTTATCATCATATAACTTACATAAATCTTTTTGTTGTTGTTGTTACTTATCCTCCACCTCCAATTCTCTCATTCTTCTTTCCTTATCACTTCCAGAATACATTTAGGCTTTTTCAACATATTCATGAAACATACATTTTAATAGTACAGTTTTATGTGTTTTAAATTTTCCAATAATTGTATAAAATTTTGTGAGAACTTACATGTGGTTTGCTTAGAGTAGTCTGGTTGACACTCTTTATTCTAACATGAGTATTAATAGTACCTCTTTTATTGTCAAAGCATTTCAAGTCATACTTTTCATATTCTTTTGGGGCTAGCATTTTTCACTCAATACTTTTTAATATCCATGTTGTTACCCATAAATTATAACAAGCTGGTTATATTCTCTATGTTCTTATTTTTGGACTTCTCAATTCGTCAATCCCTTCTTCTTCTTTCCCTCCCAAAAAGATGTGCAAAAATTCCCTCTATGACTGTAAATTTTTTGTTTTCCTTTTATTTCTGTCAATTTCTCCTTTAATATATTTTAAAGTTATATCAGTAAATGTATAAAAGTTCAGAATTGCTTTATTCTCATGGTGAATTATTCCTGTCATCAATCTTATCCAGATAATATCACTAATTTTATCTTGTAATTTAATTTTGTACTTTAACTGGTGAGTTAGTCCTTCTACATTTGTGTAAGTACTTACATTTTCATTTTTCTACCATATAATATTATGCTTTCTATATGCTATGCTTTTCCTTTGCCTGATTTAGAGATAATCTATACCTCTTCCTACCTCATGAATAATAATGAGAACATTTAACTCTTTCTTCCCACTTACTGCTATTGAAAACTCAGTTCCACATTGTTTTTACCCTCCCCCATTAGTTACTGTAGTTATTATTGGCTTTTACAGTCTATGCTGTTTAGGTTTTCTCATATATTTATAAATTTCTTTGCCCATAATTGCTTCTTGCAACTTATTTCTTCATATTGGATTCAATTTCCTGAAGTATCTTATAGAAAATTCTTCAGTATGGGTCAGCTCATGGTCAACTCTCAGATTTTCTTTGAATTAAAGTCTCTTCATATTGACTTTTGAGTATAAGTTCTTAACATTTTAGGTTGCATTTGTTATACTTCTGTTCTTTAGAAATATTATCTGTGGCGGACTATATCTTCCAAAGCTTGACACAAAAGCATCTCCCACCTTAGAAGTTCTACATTATGATCTTGCATCTCCCACGTTGAGAGGTGGGATCTATGCTACCCTTCTCTTCACACTGAATCTGGTATAGTTGTGACTCACTTGTATTAATAGACTGTGGCAAAAAAAAAAAAAAAAAATGAGGTTAAATGGCTTCCAATACAAATTCAGAAACGATGGTACAACTTCTATCTTGTTCAATGACACAGTCACTCTTTTTGAGCTCTGAGTGACCATTAAAGAAGTCTAACTATTCTGAGGTCACCTCAGGAAACATAGAGGCGAGACCACATGCTCAAGCCACAGCCTCAGGTGAGGTTCCAGCTAACAGCTAGAATCATCCAACACACACATGAGTGAAGATACCTCTAAATTACTCCAGTCTCCTCAGCTGTTAAGTAGCCCAGCTATCTTCTTCTCCCAGCCGAGGATCCAGACATCTTGGAGCAGAAACAAACCATTTGCTATGTGTTCAGTCCAAACTCCTGGCCCACAGACTGTGAGCTCTATAAAAGGGTTGTTTTAAGACATTAAATTTGATGGTTATGCAACCGGAATAACTGGAACACTAGTGAATAATCTTTTGATCTATTTTTGTTGTTCAAAAACTTTTCAGTATCATTGCCTTTTATTTAATCTGTATCATCACTCTCATTGCTTTTAAATAATCCTTTTTGTCTTTGAGAGAAAAAAACATTTTCAGTGATAAAGATAAGGTATATCACAGAATTAAATAATTAGTTGTAGGTATTGTGCATTTAAATAAAATGCCACTCTTGTTTCTGTGATGGTAGAATTGCTTCTATGAAATCAAATCTCCTTCTGAGATTGACTAGAAAAATATATAAAATGTTTTTTAAAATATGTTTGAAAACACTGAAGAACTATCAAGACAGCAAGAATTTAAGGCGACAAGATCCTGGAGGGAAAGGGTGTCCAGAAAGAGCCCAATATTCAGTGCTACTTTTCTCCTCAAGGCCTTTGCTGATTCACAAATAGACACCTAGAATTTGAGACGTTGAGAATTTCTAGTTGTTTAATAGGAATATAAGAACCAAAATTAAGTTTATTGCTTCCCAAGGAAAAGAGCCCCTCAGAATTCCATCTGGGAACTAAGGAACTACAATTTGGGATCATTGGCAATTAGAAATAGCCAAGCCTTTTGATAACAGGCTCATCTTAAAATTGGCTCAATACCAATTTGGATTAAGATGATCTTACTCTATTTGGCTGTCTTCTAGAATCAAAATAAATGATGCTGGAGGAGTTAACATCATCTAGAGCTTTAAGTAAGTTCTGTAATTTTCATCACATTATTTGGCATTTAATAAAAAATTACTTAGACTATCAGGTGGTAGAGCAAATTACCAAAAAAGGAAAAAATTAGTAAAAAATCCATTAGGCTCACAAAAGATGTAGATATTAAAACTATCAGATAACATCTATAAAATAATTGTAATTAAAATGTTAATGAAAATAAAAAACAAAATGGAGAATTTAAGAAAGAACTGAATATCCATATTAATACATAATGTATTAATATTCTCTCTCTCTCTCTAAATATATATATGTATACATATATATACATATATATATATATCCTAGATCTAAAAAATAAAATAACTGAAATTAAGACTCAATACATGGTTTTAATGGGAGATGAGACCATGCTATAGAGAAGAATAGTGAACTGAATGGAATAAAGATTAATAAGAAATACCTAGTACCATAAACATTGAAAGCACAGATGTACAAGTTGCTGCAGACACTATAGAAAATCATGTGGCAAACTCTCCTAAAGGTGAACAAATATATCACAAATATATGTATATATATATATATCTAACAGAAGCACAGACATGGGTTTATCTAAAGAAATACAGACATATAGTAGCAATTTTTGAAATGAAAAAAATTGGAATTTTTAAAAATATGGCATATTCATATAATGGAATGTTACAGATCAATAAAATGAACACAGCTCTAATAATGAATAGATTTCTCAAAAATAACATTAAACAAAAATCAAATACAAAAATATGGATAATATGATTTTTTGATAAAAGTTCTACAATAAGTAAAACTAGTCTCTGGTTTCAATGTGTTAGAAATGAAAATCATATTGCTTCTGAGAAAGAGAGAGTTCTTATGAAGCAGGTTAAGGGAGTGTTCTGAGATTCTGGGCATTTATTATGTATCTATATGGAGAGAGGTGATCTGGATGTGTTCACCTGTGAAAATGCATTGAGCTGTCTCCTTATGACTTGTTTATTTTTCTACATGTGTGTTTTACTTTCATTAAAATGTTAATTCAAGAAAAAAATTAAAAAGTAACAACCTATTAGTTATTTTTATTTTTCTTAACATTAGAGCAATTTTACCAGGGCAAATATTACTGAGGAAAGAAATATCAGATTTTACCCTGTTCTTTCAGTGGGTTTTCTTTCATCTATTAATTTCTACTACATATAATTTAATTTGCTTAAGTAAAAATTGTGGTTCTGTGTCTATTTATCTATCAGATTTATTATACATTTACATATGTATCTTTCTATTAGTGTATATAGCACAGAAAGTATAATTGCAAGGTGAACACGAAATGATAGCACTGTTTATTGCTCAGCTGTTTGTTGTGTTCAATATTGTTTTGTTTTTATATTGAGCACTATAATATTAATAAAAATAATAAAAGGTTTATCCTTGAAAGATACAATTAAATCTCTAAGAAGTTTTTAATCATGTCCTTTAAATATATTAAATATATTATTTGTCTAAATTACATTTACTCACATTTATAAACCATGGCTTTGTCAATTTTTTTATTCTCTTTTGATCTTCACCATCCATGATAATTGTATACTACAATGACTTCAAATGAAGACTCAGATATGTTTATTTTCTTATTATTTTCACTTTTCATATTATTTACTACTACTCAACATTACTCTTTTTTCTTCGTCTACGTTTCCTCAAGCAAAGAAGTAAAATTAAGATATACTTGCATTTCTATAACACAAAATAAACAATGAAATAAAAATTTGCATATATCATATTTTACATTGACTGCTGCTGCTTACGACCAATTTATCAGTTAAAGTTGAAGTAGCACAATCTTCAAGTTCACTTTATGAAGCTTGCCATCACAGCATGTTATGCCTGCCACAGCCCTCCATGATTCAGTTGATCCTTTACTAAGTTGCATACTTTACTGATTTCAAAGTTATGTATAAACTTCCTGTTTTTAGCTACTGAGCCACATTCCCAATTGAAACCATAAATTTATAAAGACTACATCTTAAAACTATCAGTGAATAACAACTCAAAATCACATGCAGAAAATATTCAGAATTTTTATTTATATCTCATCAGGAAAATCCCAGCCTTAAGCATGCTTATAAAGATGCTGCTAAGGAAAATTGTGGCTGGACACTGAATTAATTTGTAGGAAAAAATATGTGTTCGCGTAATCAAAAGTAGAAAAAACAAAATTGCTGATTTAGTGAGTGACAAATTTGTTTTTCAGTAATGTGGCTGTGTACTCCTCCCTGAACTTACACTCACAGCTATTGTCTGCTCTTGTGAGCGAGCCCTTTTCATGCAGTTCTGATACTTTAAGGGATGATCTTTTCTTAATGTAATCGTAGATGGATTGGCAATGGTAAATAATTGTAAAAAAGCTGACTACCAAGGTAAGGCTATAAGTAGGTTTCCCAGTAACAAAATAGTAAAACTTTTAATGGCTCAAACATAAAATTTATTTATCTAAACATTTACAAATAAAGGTGAAATTGATCCATATGAACTAGTGAATTCTGCTGATGCCTTCTGTCCTCGTAAGACTTCTAAATGAAGTAATGTAACATTTTAAATGTAAGCAAATTTAGAAATTCTTTTCTTAAACTTTCATGTGTCCCGAATAGAATCATACTTACCTAAGGAATATAAATACCACAATTTGAGAAATGTAGATCCAGAAAAAGGGGTCAGTGAAAGCCATTCACCTAGCTTTCACCTGAATGGGCCAAATCGATTTTTCTTTTTAAGACTCAAGCACTATGCAGTACATTTCACTGGGGATCTGAGCTCCAAACACTTAATAATTATAGTGTGCAGAGTGTCTTGTGTGCTTGTTTTAGAAATAAAAAGATAACAAGATTCATGTAACCAGCGTCACTGAGCCTGTCCACCTCTGACATGAAAAATAACCAGTAGTGTTTGATTACAAAGAGGAACTCCTATACTTTGTATTAATGTTTTACTGGATCAACTAAATCAGTGTATAAGTAAATAAAAATATTTATATTTTAGATACACTTTGCTTCTTTGTATCTATGACTACCCCTGACAGCCACATTGACTTTTCTTCAGTTTCTTTCTACCCCCAGGATATTTTCAGAAGTGGTTTGCTTTGTTAAGAGCAACACACATACACATGTACACACTTGACCTGGCTATTCAGTATTTAACTTTTAGGTCTCAGTTTGAGTCACATCTAAGACTAGATTAAGTCCCCTTGATTATACATCCTTATAAGACTAAACATCTCCACAGTCACCTCATATTCAATAGTGCCCACAATTGTCATCATCTTGTTTTCTAACTTTTGTGTAGTGCTTCATCATTTTAAAAATACTTTCATATTCATTTTTCTTCTACGTATGGAAACAGCACTTCACATTATATGGAGGCAGCATCAATTCTTGGGCTCTGGAATCAGATGGCCTGGCTTGCCATGCCAATTCTGCCACTTACTAGTTGTAAGACATGACAAGATATTTAACCTCTCTGCACCTCTGTTTCTTGAACTGTCAGGGAAAATAACAATGACACCTACATCATCGGTACTGAAACTGTGTCTCACACTTTGTAATTATTCAGTAAATAGGAGCATTTCTTATCTTCTCCCTTTTTAGATGAAGCTAAGTGTTTTGGTCAAGATTAAACAAATAGTCTTCTGATTCTTTTTACATGTCATTTTAGGGCTTCTTCAAAGAAGTCTCATTGTTTCTGCATTAATCATAAATAATCATAATTTAAAAATTAGCGTTTCATTCTAAGAGACTATGTAGAAAATTCTAATGAGGTTAAGTTCTGTCTGAAAAACTTGATTTTTATTTTCTAAAAGACTAGCTGTTTTTAAATTTATATTTAAGAAGAAACGTTTTTCAGAGTCCCAGTTTTAGTCAAATGCATCGAAATTTCCTACAGATGACATGCTGTACTAATTCAAACCAGAACAGAAAAAAGAGAAAGAAAGGTTATGATATTTAACATGGAATGCCATGCTCTCTCATCATTAGCAAACAGAGGCTCTTTTTGTTAATTTTTATAATCAGAGATTGTCTCTTTATTCAATGATGACTTAAGACTAATATTGGCCTGTGCAGTTTCTTCCTAAATATTTGTTCTTTTTTATTTGCATTTTATTTTTTATTTACAAATTATTTTATTCTTATTTTGAAAGAAAAAAATTCATGTGTTCACTACCTTTTCTTTTTTTAATTGACATTGACTGATAACAATTATCCAGTAAAAAATATAAAATAACAAAGAAATTCCCACCCTGACACTACTGTTTTTAAGAATATTTTTCCTTACACATAAGAATATGAAATGGTACCCCCACTTTGCCTTTGAATTCCTTGGTTTCTCTTCCAAGTACAAGAAGGTTGTAATGTGCCTTAGGAGAAAACACATGTATTAGATAAGCTTTGTTCAGGCAACCATTATAGTATTGTGGGCCAATGTGTTCAGTGTTAATGAATTAACAATATACATTAAGTAAGGTGTCTTTATTTCTTAATTATTTTTTTTATTTTTTTAAGTTTATTAGGATAACATGGGTTAATACAATTACATAATTTTCAAGTGTACATTATAATTTGACATCTATATATTCTATTGTGTGATTACCACCCAGAGTCCAATTTTCTTCAGCTACCATATATTTGACCCCCTTTACCCACTTCACCCTCCCCAACCCCCTATATTTGACCCTCTTTACCCCGTCTATCTCTCCCACACCCTACCCTCTGGTAACCACTAGTTCATTGTCCATGTCCCTGAGTCTATTTGTCCTGTTCGTTTGTTGCTTTTAGGTTTAGATCCCACATATAAGAGATATCATGTGATTTTCAACTTTTTCAGTCTAGCTTATTTCGCTTAGAATGATTATCTCAAGGACCATCCATGTTGTTGCAAATGGCAGTATTTCATCTCTTCTTATGGCTGAGTAATATTCCATTGTATGTATGTACCACAGCTTCTTTAGCCAATCATCTATCATAGAATACTTCAGTTGCTTCCATGTCCTGGCCGCTGTGAATAGTGCTGCTATGAACATCGGTGTGAAAATATCTTTTTGGATATGGGTTTCCAAGTCTTTGGGGTAAATAAATACCCAGTAGAGGGTTGTTGGATCATGTGGTAGATCCATTTTTAGTTTTTTGAGGAACCTCCATACTGTTTTCCATAGTGGCTGTACCAATTTGCAGTCCCACCAGCAGTGTAGGAGGGTTCCTTTTCCTCTACATCCTCTCCAACATTTCTTATTACTTGTCCTGTTGATTATAGCTATTCTAACAGGTATGGTATCTCATTGTGGTTTTGATTTGCATTTCCCTAATAGCTAGCAATGTCGAGCACCTTTTCATATATTTGTTGGCCATTTGTATGTCCTCTAGGGAGAAGTGTCTGTTCAGGTCCTCTGTCCATTTTTTGATTGGATCATTTGTTTTTTATTGTTATTGAGTTGCATGAGTTCTTTGTATATTTTTGGATATTATCAGAGGCGTTGCTTGCCAACATATTTTCCCATTCAGAGGGTTGTCTCTTTACCCTGTTGACAATTTCTTTTGCTGAGCAGAAACTTTTTGGTTTAATGTAGTCCCATTCGTTTATTTTTGTTTTTACTTCCCTTGCTTTTGAGGTCAAATTCATAAAATCCTCTTTAAGTCCAAGGTCCTTGAGTTTAGATCCTATGTTTTCTTCTATGCATTTTATTAATTCTGGTCTTCTATTCAGGTCTTTAATCCACTTTGAGTAAATTTTAGTGTGTGGTAATAGACAACAGTCTAGTTTCATTCTTTTGCAGGTGGCTTTCCAATTTTCCCAGAACCATTTATTGAAGAAGCTTTCCTTTCTCCACTGTATATTTTTGGGTTTTTTTTGTCAAAAATTATTTGCCCATATAAATATGTGTTTACTTCTGGACTCTCAATTCTGTTCCACTGGTCCATGTGTCTGTTTTGCTGTCACAAAGTGATTACTGTCGCTTTGTAGTATAATTTGAAGTCCAACAGAGTGATGCCTCCAGCCTCGTTCTTTTTTCTCAAGATGGCTTCGGCAATTCGGGGTCTTTTGTGCTTCCATACAAAACTGATGATTTTTTGTTCTATTTCTTTAAAAAATGCTAATGAGATTTTGATGGGGATTGCATTAAATCTATATAATGCTTTAAGTAATATGGTCATTTTAACTATGCTGATTCTTCCAAGAACACGAAATATCTTTCCATTTCTTTTTATCTTCTTCGATTTCTTTTAAGAGGGTCTTGTAGTTTTCATTATATAGGTCCTTCGCATGTTTCGTTAAATTTATTCCTAGGTATTTTATTCTTTTTGTTGCCATTGCAAAAGAATTATTTATTTCTATTTCTTTTTCTGACGCTTCATTATTAGAGTATAGGAATGCTATGGGTTTTTGAACATTGATTTTGTATCCAGAGACTTTACTGTATTTGCTTATTGTATCTAGTAGTGTTCTTGTGGAGTCTTTAGGGTTTTCTATATAGAGAATCATGTCATCCGCCTAAGGTGTGTTTAAATAAAAACACATATAAAACAAGGTTAGATGTTGATTAGATGTTTTGATGAGAGGCTCACAAAACCTAACCTATATTTCGCCTAAGAGCAATGGTTCAATATTCACTAATTTAGCATTCAAGTTAATGTTATAGAACATAACTACTGTGAATAAGAATTGACTCTATTTTGTTGTCAATTCTAAATCTTTGAAATCAGAAAGTACCTGAATATAATTAGTTTAACTAAAATGCCTGTCAATGTATTAACTTAGACAATTTAATGAATTTTTAAAAGTACAATTGAATAGTTTCACTAAATTGACAATTCAAGGTAGTTATTATATCTACAGTTGTTGTTTTATGTCACTATGATGTCTAAGTATCCAGTCAATTATGTTAACTCAGTATTTGCAAAAAAATTTCCAATGCTTCAAAGAAGCTATTTGCCATCAAATATACTAAACTTAATATCTCATATTTTAATTAATTTCCTTGATGTGATCCAGACACAGTTCTTTTAGTGTGCTTATTGACAGCATTGCACTAAAAATCCTTTCACAAAGATCCATTCACAAGTCCTAGAACTGAAAATATGCCTCAAAATTTTAAAGTGTTATAAAATTTATTAATTAAAGCATTATAAAATTTATTAATAAAATATTTTTAAAATTAAATTTAAATATATGCAAAATGATTTCTAATTGCCTAGCTTATGTATGTAGTCAACAAGTTAAACAGTATTTGATCTTTAAAAAGACATGAGTATGATTTATTCCACAAATATGCGGTGAGAATGTACTATTGCTGACAATGTTCTAGATGCTGGAGCTAAAGTGGTGAATAAGAAAGGCAATATTCCTACTCTCATTAATAGTGTAGGGGATTTAGATAGACAGTAAAAAAAAATCGCAAATAAATACGAATAATGATATGCATAATAAAGCTAATATTAGGACGTTATAGAAAATGATGGTAGAGGAGGAGGCTACTTGAGATATTCTGAATGACAGGAAGCCATATGAAGATTCAGGAACCAGAACACTCTAGACAGAGTGCAAAAGCCCTAGTCTTGGAAGACTGTGGCACATTCAGGATGCAGGAAAACAGCTAGTGTGGCTGGAGCTGGGGTCTTAGTGAAGAAAGTGGAAAAGTTGTAGGACAGGAGATCTAGACATACAACCTCATCACTGAATGGAGCAATCCTCTTTGTGTATTTGTCCAGGTATCCACTGTTTCTGCCTCCTCCACCTTCCTGTTCCTTGAAATGGAACCACAGGAAATTCCAAGATCTTCTGCATCCTTTCTGGACTGCAGAAAATCCTGGGATCAGTGCTTCACCCACTTCTTCTTATTCCCAGATATCAATGTCCCTATTTTTCTATGCCTATCAGGCCTTCTGCCCTCAGAAATACCCATGCAAGAAGCAAGCAGCATTCTCTATCTATGTTGATTTATGTAATTAAATTCAGAGACACAAGCCAACTTCTCCCACGAATTTCATCATGCATCCCTCAGCCTCAATGGCAGCACTAGAATGTGTGCTATATGAAGAGGAAGAGATAAATTCTGATCTAACTCGTAAAGGCGAAATAGGAGCTGGTCAAGAAAAAAAGCAATGGGCAGAGTAAGGAAAAGTCAGATAGGCAAAGGCTTGAAAAAGACATAAGTTTGGGACCAGGAAGAACTCAGCTTTGCAGAAATGAACTTTTTTCTTAGGCCTACCTCTTCCACTCCCTACTAGGCATTGCAGGGACTCTGAGATGAAGCTTTGTCAACCATTCTCAACTTGTAATAACATGAGCAAAAACTCTCCCTCATCGCCAGGTGCTGAGAAGCATATGGGGTACTGCCCTCCCTGCTGGACATACTCACTTCTGCAGTACTATGAGCCGATGCCATGACTTTCCTTTTCCCTACTGGCCTCAGTGAGGACTGTGAGGAAGGGCACAGTCAAGCCTACCTGTCTGCACTAAGTGAACAGCAAATAGGTGGTACCCTAATCCCTTTGAACTAGACAGTGGAAATAGAACTACAGAGAAGAGATTGCTCAAGAAAGGAATGCTTTAAATTTGTATATATGAATCCTGAAAAGATTCCAAGCAGCCTTGGCATGGAAATGACCAGAATACAAACCAATGATTTAAGAACTGAACTACAGTATGTAAAACCACTCAGGCTTCAAATTAGCCTTGGATAGCACTTAAACAGAGCAGACCACAATAGCACAGAAAAGACTTCTGATTATTAAATTAATATTTGAATCACAGCCCATAAAGTAGGTCAGGAGATGCATTCTGAACCTAAACTTGTTGATTGGCTGCTGAAATAAAAAGTTTAAATATGAACCAGAGGCTCATAACATAATATTCAAAATGCCTACAATACAATCAAAATTAATCACTCTGCCAAAACTCAGAAAACGCAACTAGGATGAAAAAGATAATCAAAGACACAAACACAGAGATGGAACAGATGTTGAAATTGGAATTATCTGACAACGATTTTAAAACGACTCACATAAAGATGCTCCAATAAGCAATTACAAACACCGTTGAAAAAATAAAGAATAGGGTTTTAGCAAATAAATAGAAAATATAATTAACAAAATGAAAGTTGTAGAAATGAAGAATTAAAAAATAATGAAAAACATTAGTGCATGTTCTCAGTAGCAGAATGAAGATGAGAGAAATTTAAGATGTTTCAATAGATATTATTCAATATGAACATTAGAAAGAAAATAAATTGAAAAAAGAAATGAACGAAGTCTCAGTGACCTATAGGACAATAACAAAAGAAAATTCCCAAATACTTAGAAATTAAGCAACACACTTTTAAAGAATCTGTGTTAAAGAAGAAGTTTCAAAGAAAGCTAAATTTATTCGATTAAATAAAAAATTCAAGCACAACATATCAATATCTATGGGATGCAGCCAAAGCAGAGAATTTTTTTAAACTTTCATTTTCTCGCACTTTATGCTTATGTTAGAAAGATTTTTTTCAAATAATCTAAGCTTTCATCTCATTGAGCTAAAAAATGAAGAACAAAATAAACTTAATACAAACAGAAGGCAAGGCACAATATATGTAAGAACAAAAGAAATGAAATTGAAAACAAAAACAATTAGTCCTTTGAAAATATTATCTTTTAAGCTTCTAGCCAAAAAAATCAATAAAAGTAAAAAGGCAAAAAACACAAATCACTAGATCAGGAATGAAATAGAATATTTTTATAAACCCTGCAGTAAAAAGAGAATAAGGTAATACTACAAACAACTTGATTTCCATAAAATCAACAACTTAGATGAAATAAATCAATTTCTTGAAAGATACAAACCAACAAAACACATATAAGAAGAAGGTAAACTTAATAGTCCTATACATATTAAAAAACACTAAATTTGTAGTTAAAATCTTCAAAAAGATAAATTCCAGGCCCATATGGTTTTATTGGTAAATTCTACAAAACAGTTAAGGAAAAAAATAAAATCGATTCTGCACAATCTCTTGTAAAAATTAGAAGAGACTAAACGCATCCCCACTCATTTTATGTGGCCAGCATTATGCTAATTCCAAAACTAAACAAAGAGAGAACAAATAGAGAAAACTATAAACAATATTTCTCATGAATATAGATATAAAAATTTCAACAAAACACTAGTAAATGATATCTTCCGATACATAAAATGGATAATATGACATGACCAAATGGGATTTATTCCATGAAAGCAAAACTTACTTGAAAATCAATCAGTGTGATCATCATATAAACAATCTAAAGAATAAAAGCTGCAGAATCATATCAATTAATATAGAAAAAGTATTTGACAAAATTTAGTATTTATTCATATGAAAACTTGTAACATACTAGGTATAGAAGGGAACTTTTTCAACCTGATAAAAAGCATCTATAAAAATAAAAAATTAATATCATATTAATGATACAAAACTGCATAATTTTCTCCTAAAATCTGTAAAAAAGCAAGGATTCCACTCTCACTACTGCATTACATCATAGTAATAGGTGTCCTATTTTATTCATTAAAGGAAGAAAATAAAATAAAAGACACACAGATAGGAAAGAAAGAAAACCATTCCTATTTTCAAATGACGTGATTGTCTATTCAGAAAACCTAAGGAATCTACCAAAAAACAAACTAAAACAAAATAAAAACCTTCTAAAAGTAAAAAGTGAGTGTAGCAAAGTCACAGGACGCAAGGGTCAGTCCACAAAGATTAAGTGTATTTCTACATACAAGCAATGAATAACTGAATACATAAATTTAAAATACAATGCCATTTATAATGCCTTAAAAAATACTTAGTTGTAAACTTAATAAAACATGTACATAGTCTGTATGCTGAAAACTACAAAACGCTGATGAAAGAAATCAAATAAGTCCTAAGTAAATAGAGAGACACACTGTGTTTGTGTATTAGAAGACTCATCATAGTAAGATATGAATTTTTCCTAAATTTATTTATAGGTACAAGCAATGTCTATCAAAATTTCAGCACTCATTTTTGAAAATATAGCACATTTTACAATTTATATGGAAGGAAAAAGGAACTAGAAAAGCTAAAAAATGTGTTAGAAGAGAGAATGAGTTTGGAGGAATCACACTAATGTTAAGACTTACCATTCAGCTACAGTAACAAAAAATGTGGAATAGGTAAAGGGATAAACACATAGTCAATGGAACAGAATAGAGAGGCCAGAAATAGACCTACACAAATAGCTTTACTTTTGATTTTTAAAAAAAAAAAAAGATACACAAACAATTCAATGAAGAATAGACTTTTTGACAAAATTTGTTGGAACAATTAGAATTCCACAAGCGGAAAAAAAAAAAATGTATCTATTCCTAAACTTCACACTTTGTAAAAAATTAACTCAGGACAGATCATAGATCTCACAGAAAAGTGTATAGCTATAAAATTTTTAGAAGAAACTATAAAAGAAAATCTCTGTAAAATGGGACTAGACAAAGAATTCTTAGATATGACTATCACTATACTTAGATGCCTAAATCACTACACATTAAAAAAAAAAAATTAGATCTCATCAAAATTAAAGAATTAAAAACTTTTCCTCTATGAAATTGCCTATAAAAATGATTTAAAGACAAGACATAGGCTGGAAGAAAATATTTACAAACTATATCTGACAAAGACATATCACGATACATGAAAAACCCTTTAAACTAAACGTAGGAAAACAATCCAGTTAGAAAATATCAAAAGACTTAAACAGACCTATCATCAAAGAACATATATCAATGGCAAATAAGCACTTAAAAAGATGATCAACTTAAGTAGTTGCTAGAGAATTGCAAATTAAAACCACTATGAGATATACCCCAACTAGAGTAGCTATAATACTAGATATATCAAGTGCTGTTAAAAAGCAACTGAATCTTCTAGGATTGCCAGTGAGAATATAAAATGATACAGCCACTCTAGAAAACAGGCAGTTTCTTATAAAGCTAAATATACCTCCAGTAATATGAATATGTTACCTTATATGGCATAGGAGACTTTACAGATATGATTAAGGTTAAAGACATTGAGACAGGATTATTATTCCGGATTATTCAGTAGCCCCAATCTGATCGCATGTCTTTAAAAGCAGAGGATTTTTCTCACTCTGATTAGAAAGAGATGTTACCATACAAGATGAGTTGGATGTAAGGAGATGCAATGTCGCTGGCTTTGAAAATGGAGGAAGGGGTTCACAAGGCCAGGAGTGTGGGCAGACTCTAGAAGCTGGAACAGGCGAAGAAAAGATTCTCCCCAAGAGCTTCCAGGAAGGAACACAGGGCTGCTGACACCTAGATTTTAATCCAGTTGGACCCATGTCACATTTCTGCCTTACAGAAACATAAAAGAAGAAATTTGTGTCGTTTTAAGCCATTACTTTTATGGTAATTTGGTATAGTAGCAAAAAAAGACTGATGCAGATGGTGGTAAAACTTTGACTTTACCTCCATTTGCTTAAGAAGTGTCAGACAGCTGCAAAATTTACTTGACTTGAATTATAGACATTTGAGTATATAACAAATGACGATTATTTGTAAGCCAGTAACACCCATTCTTTCACAATCAGGCGGTTTGATTCAATGTTTTTATGGTGTTCAGTTAACAACTTCGAGTTCTCTCAAAATGTCCCTAATAAAACAAATATAATCACATACTACATGCAAATAATGAAATACAAATGAACAGATAGTCTCAACTTTTTATAGTCTTCAAAGCAAGATAAATATGATTTAATTTTCTTCCTAAACGCCCCAAAATTACATGTAAGATAGTATACCAAAACAATGAATAAAGTAAAAATTTTACTGTGATTTGTTTACTAATTTTTCACACTGTGGCCTTATAATCTTGAATATAATGATCAAATAGGGTATGTCTAGTTTAGATGAAAAAAAATACTTGGAGATGTTATTCAATTTATTATTCCTAAAGATATTAAATTTATATGTGAACAATGATGAAAATGAAGAATATATAAGTATATAAAATGAATACTATATTATTTTGTGGAAAAAACTCCATATTTTTGGCCCAGAAGAAGTATGCAGTTTCTCTGTTGAGTGGTTTTCCTGGGCAGATCTGCTCAGCACCCAAGAGCCCATGAAGCAGTCGATGGGGCCAGGGAAGATGAGGTAGGAGCGGGTGGTTCACTGTTCTCTTCCATTTGCCCGTTGCCACTAGTGAACAAACATATACACACAGACACCAATGATCAAGTAGCACTTTAGTCAAGGTATACAGTAGTAAAATTGGAAGAGGGTAGAGGAAGTATGTGTGAAAAATGTTAAAACACTTGAGAATGATTAATCCAGAGTGTATTGTGCTTTTCTTAAATAATATTCTTTGAAAAATGAACACATTTTGAGTCCATAAGAGTTTTACAGAAAAAAATATAAGTACTATATACATTTTAGTAAACAAGTAACCATTATAGTAGCCTATGTTTTCATTTTCTTAATGTATGGTTTTAATACTTCATTGTAAATATAGAAATAAATAATTAAGAACACCCTAGTGATCATTCCAATAGAATTTTGTGATGTGGGAATTGTCGCCAATGTAGTTTGTGTATAATTCATTCATTGTGTTAGTCAGGAGACAGAAACCATATCAGTTACTTGAACAGAGAGAATTTAAGTAAAGATTTGTTAACACAGGATTTGGAGGGAGGGGAATTTGTAGGAGCCCCGTTCTAGTTTAAGTTCTTTCTGTATCAGGCATAAGTACCATCGACACTTAGATCAACATACTTGCTGAGAGACTGTTTAATTATATAAAGTCCAAAAGGATTAGATTAAGAGAAAATATTTGTGATTCATGTGGAAAACAGAAAGTGCCATCAAATACTAAATAACATCGACGCCTAACATATAGAGAAGAAAATATAACAATGGAGGTATTATAATGTCACAGAATAACTCACTGGGAGGACCAAGATTTAAAAGATATAAATTATTGTCTCTATTTGTACTCGTTTTTGCTCTCTCTTTCTAATGCTCCTTTTATGTTTATATTAAAAATAATATGTGTTATGAATCAACACAAAAGAAAACAATTGGTCCTTTTTAATTCATTAATTCAATAAATGTTTATTAAATACCTGCTGGTTGTCAGAACAGCATTAGGGACTGGCAAGGGAATTTTTAACAGAGAGTCCATATCTTCACAAAGCTTTGATTTTGAGATAATAGTCAAGAGTTATATAATATTCATTATACATGGTTTGAAAATTAAAGCTAAGAAAACCCTTGTCAAATAAAAATATGCTTCCCTGAGAATGTACCATATCTTTGGAGGTGAGAAGCAGAGGGGCAAGCATCATGTTTCATGTGTATTGTTTATCAAGAAATAAACAGGGTTATAAAAGAATTGTGAAAAAATTTTCATGTTTCTCACTTGATAGATTGAGATAAAAAGCAAGGATACTTTTTAACACATACCATTTGGAATTTTCACTAATTCTAAAAATCCCAGATATATGTTAAAAATGACTAAGTCTCTAGAGGTTTTGCCAACTCACTCAATTTAACCCAGTTATTAAAATTCCTTATTCAGAAATACACCATATTTCCCACATTTTGAAAATACATATTTTTTACATTTAGCATATTTGATATTGTGATTTGTCTTATAAGTGTTTGTTATACTTTATCATTTCAGTTGTACATCTCAGAATATGAAAAGTTACAGTACATAAATAAGAATCAAATAATGCTTTTTAAACATTGATTATTATTGAAAACAAATAACTTTCACTTAAAAATGATGACAAAAATAAATTATGTACATATGGCCAGAGAAATAATAAAGTGTTTTTAATGATTGAGACTCAAATAAGATTTTCAATAAGATTGTAATAAGATACATATCTTATAAAATTGAAACAGATATGTATTTGCATAATAAACAATGAGTTTTGCAAAAGGATTAAATGCATCATCTTTTTTTGTTTTATTAACATATATTACAATGGAAAATAATTTGTATAAAACTAATTAAGCAGTTTTTTTCATCAGCCAATGATTCCATTACTGGAAGTGATCTGGCATTTAAATATTAGGCTAAAGAACAGAATAATTGTGAAATAATGGGATATTTCCATTAATGGAATAATCTATAAGTAAAAATTAATATTGTGCTCTTAATGCCTTTAGCAGATGATAAACTGAGTGTAGAAAGCCAGAAATGCCCTTATCTAAATTAGTAGAAAAAGAGAATCAACAGAACTGATTTGATTTTGAATGCAGTTTTACCATCTAAATTTAAAATACTACTTTGATAGAAACACTGAATTTTACCTACATCTGGGGTCAGTTCTAGGAAAAATAGCAGTTGGCTGATTGAGTCTTTTGTGTCACCTCCTATTTTCTCCATGCCTATTGTCCTTGCTTGTTTGTTTTTCTAGGAGAAAATGTATTACAAGAAACAGAGAATGTTTTTTACACCTAGAACGACCCTAAAAATTCTGACTTGGGAGCTTATACCTAACTAACCTTGGGAAAATTACTCTGCAAAACCATCTTCTATAAAGTGAGGCAAAAATAACATCTTAGATTTGTTTTAAGAAATACTTGTTACAGAAATGTCATGTGCATGTTAGCTATGTAATAAATGTTATCACTTATCTACTTCGAGTGCTATTAAATCACTGACAACTTGTCATATTTCATGTCGTTATTTTGCCTCCAAATAAACACAGGACAGGGCTTGAAAGAGTCAGTATAGAAACTAAACAAAATTTTTCTGATATATAAACTTTTTTCTTTGCTATATTTGATAAATAAATATAGTCATAGTGAATAAAAAGGATAAATTAGTTTATTTGTTTTATGAAAACAAACATCTAGGTTTCTGTATTTAACCTCTAGAAATACTAGAATTTGTGTAGAATTTACTTTTATTTTTGTTTTTCCTAGACATTTCCTACGGTTTCAAAACTAAAATTTAATTTGAGTTTAATACAAAATATATCAAAACAATGACCAGTTAAAAGATTTATAATTAGGTAATCATGTATAATTAGTTTATTTCTTCATTGTTCACTTTTGAATAAAGGTTTCAGTCTTTTCCATTGTATCTTTAAAAGCCTTCCTTTACTGTTGGCGGATCCTATAAACAGGAGTCATTAAATGAATAACCAGTGAATTCCCAAGCTATAGAAACCAGAGAAATATAAGAGAGAAAGAAAGGGAGAAAAGAAGGGACAGAGATGATAAGACAGAGGAAGAGAGAATGAAAGGGTGATATGGGGGGCAAATAGAGTGAAGCCATTTTTCAATAGTTAATACCTGCTAGGAAAGTACTTGCTACTCCAATAAAACACTGGACACATTTTTTAAAGTCAAAAAATAAATTCAAAATATTATTTATTGTAAATAAGTTCATCGTGGAAACTGGTACAAAAATCAGTTCTAAGCCAATTTCTCCTAAAGTTTGTAGCGACGTAAATAATATTATTTCAATGAATAAGAAGTGATATAAAAAAGGGAATTTAAAAAGCCTACATGAAGATTTTAAGTATATTTTATATTCTCTAGTGTAAGAACAATTTTAATACCAATGTTAGGCATCAGAGCAGATCTGTTAAATTAGCATCTTTTTCATTTGTTTGTTTTATGGAAGCGGGACAGAGAGCAGGCTCCAACGTTTACAAAATGTTTCAGGTCTTGGGAATGAACAGCCAGGACTGAAGATCACCGATATATGGAAGCACTTAATCACTGCCAGGTTTGAGGAAGGGCTGGAGGAGAGAGGAGGATGGAGCAAAGGGATAGATGCTTACATGTGATTTAATTTTTGGACCAGTTCATTGGGAATAATGTTTATAAATAATAATAATAATTTTAACATTTAAATTATTATACCTTAATCTGTACTTTTTTAAAATACTTTTAGGAGGATAGAATCTGTCT
Source organism: Pteropus medius (assembly GCF_902729225.1). Taxonomy (NCBI): domain Eukaryota; kingdom Metazoa; phylum Chordata; class Mammalia; order Chiroptera; family Pteropodidae; genus Pteropus; species Pteropus medius. The sequence continues at coordinate 18,130,246 of NW_024354500.1, forward strand.
ACTCATGCTCCCTTTTGTTATGTGCGCTCTTTCAGTAGTTGTTCATTTGAGTTCTTTTTCACTAAAAAACATGTAAATGAGACATTTTCTCCTCTCGCTAATAATTCCAATAAACATTTTCTTACAACTGGCTGACTTTTACAATAAAAAATTTAGTAAAAAGTTACATCAAAACAAACATTTTAAAATATTTTATTTGTGGTTTCATATGGCAGACCCAAGTCCTTCCTTCCTCTGCCATCTGTGCTTTTTGAAATTTGGATACAACTTGTTACCAATGACAGCAACAAAAAGAAAACATGTTTTTCCCAGTTGTGTCATCCAATTCCTCAACCATGGTATTGTTCTGTCTAAATCTGTAGAGAACAAAGTTTCCTGGTTTCATTTTGAAGCACTGGGCTTCATCAAGAGCAACATTTCTCTTAAGGAGATGGGACTGGTGCTAGTGTCGCTGAGACCTATGACCTTCTGGTTCAGAAATAACCATGTTCTTTCCTTTTTGGTCTAATAATATCTTCAATAGGCTTTCATCATCACACTGACAACACTTTTTTTTTTTAACACTTGTTTGTAGATGTTTTTCCCTCTATTACATTAACTTTCTGAGGAAACAAACATTTACCCAGCACCTGGCACACAGCCTAGCACATGTGAGTCAATACTTGTTGCACTCCAGAGTGCACAAATAAATTTTAAAAATTCAGGTTTGATTTTTCATTCTCGAACTAACAATACATTTTCAAATTTGTAATAAAGGTCATCTGGCTACACCCAATTCTGCTCAGTTATACATTTTCCTCCTTTTTGACTTATCTTTATTTTCTTTAGAATAAGATTTCACAGCTTGGATGAGAATAATTTGATTCTCTATCATAGTGTTAGAGTTTATAGTCTATTCAGCACCCCATTATTATTTTGCAGAAAATAAGAAATATGGGTATACAAGCCAGAAAAATATAAATGATAGTTATTTTTTAAAAATCTAAGGCTGCTCCTTATTTGTTCCTCAACACATAAAAAAATTGAACCTGATAGGTCAAGGACTAGAGTTTGAGTGAAAATCTTTATAAACCAAGAATTTTATTTTAACTCAGAAATTCTGTTTTTTTTTAATTTTTTGAGAAAAGAGGAAGCATTATCAGATAGATAAAAACTAAGATAATATTCCACCTGTGAGCCCAAGCTGAAAACATTTCTCAAAGATGAACTCACCATTAAAACCACTTAATTATAGAATTTAAATAGTTTCTGTAAATATAATTATGAAATTATTTGAATGCTTAAAAAATATTGTAAGAAAAGAAATAAATTGCAAAACTCAATAATTTAATTAAAAACCTTATTTGAAATGTGAGTTTGGACTAACGAGAATAGAAAACAGAGAAATACAAGGATGACAATAGCCTCAACTAATGAAAATAAGAGTCAGATAATAAGCAAAAGATTAGTACAATACATTTTTTGAATGTGAATAACAAATAGAAATGAGTTAATTTCTTCTACATTACTATTGGAAAACTTTTTAAAATAAAGAAAAAAACTTAGCTCATAAAGAAATACAAACCACAGGTAACAAAAAGATAATAAAAATCATGAATAAGTTGATATAAGTAAAAATTGATAAATTCGTTACCACAATATATACAAATGTTTTATTTCTCTACTAAAAGACAAAGCCTCTTAGATTGGGTCAAAAAAAAAAAAAAACCTAACCGTATCTTTTTTAGAACAGACACATCTAAAATAGGTTATATGGAAAGTTTAAAAGATTGTAAAAAGATGTGTGAAGAAAATACACCATAAAGTAAAATAGGTATTTCAAGAAAAATTTCTGGTCAAGTATAATCCAAGAAAAATAAGCAAGGATGAGATGTTTAAAATATCATTTTATATAAAATCTGTAAATATGTCTACAACAGTGATCAAATTTTATAGATAATACAATGTTAAAATTGAACAAAAAGATTTAGAAATACAACAAATATCAATAGAAACAAAGCAGTAGTATACAGAACGAGTACGTAAAAATAAATTAGAATATTAAGAACTAATCACATGGAAATTAAATTTTCAAAAATAAGGAAATTTTACACAAAAAACTTTGGAGGAAACAGTATTCTAAATATTATAGAATATTTAGAAAATAATTATTCAAAATACTTTATATAAAAAGAATGTAAAGTCAAAGATTTTCTCAATATCAAATTCAGAGCCTTAAATTCACATTTTTGTTATTAAAAATGCCAGGAGATAGATAATAAAAATATAAGACAAAAAGATGTAAGGAAAGGAAGAAGAGGGAATGAATAAAGATAACTGAATAAATAAATTAATTAAAAACAAAATAGTTAAATACATAAATAATTTGAGAACACAAACTTTGAACAAAAAAAGTTTACAATAACATGCACAAACTTAAATTAGTGTAACTGAAAAAAGAAAAATAAGATAAGTAAGAAAGGGCATGAAATACAGATACTGGGAATTTAAAATTGCTACGAAATACTATATAGATACTGGGAATTTAAAATTGCTACAAAATACTATCATTTTATACATATTCATAAAAGTTAAATTTAAAATAGACATCTCTTCTGTAGTCATGTTAGTAGCCACCCTAACTCCTACTGTAACAGCGTAAGTAATCATCACAATAAATCATAGAGGGAGGTAGATATGTCTGATTAAGTATTTTACTAGAGAAGAAAACAAAGACATACAATTACTTATCGGCACATTGTTTTCTTTCCCCTAAAGTAAGACTCACAGTAATTTTGAAATCTTTTCTCAAGTAAAGAATTCTGAAGATAAATAAAATTTTAAATAACATATCTAAATAAAGACAGGAAATAGAATTATGTCTTTTTAAAAAATGAATATAACCTTTGAAATAATTTATAATACTAATCCCATTTCCAATCATAGACATGATTAACTTTCTCAGGATTTACCCTCAGGTCACCAACCATGCTATGCGATATGCTGAGTAGGATATATCACACTGAAGTACACATTCAACTATGAGTAGATATGAGTAGATATGAACTCAGTATTTTATAGCCAGTATTTTATCACTAAAGAGCCAGCTAGCAATAATAAATCGAGTTTTGACCTAATGTGACAAAAATATAGGACTATATTGTATCAGAAGAGACGTAAGATGACCAGAAAAATAATCTAATCACTTCAAAAGCACACTTTAATATATATATACTATAGCACAGATTTTCAATAATGGTTCTGAACTTTCATGATGAATTCACTAGCCATTGTTCTAATTCACTTTTAAACATCTGATTCCAAGTTTTAATTTCTAAATTTTAATTTTATGAATGGAGAAACATTAAATATTTGGATGCAGATATCTAGGGTTTTTCATCCATCCCATGTTTTCTATCTATGAGGCATTTTAGATTTCTTGATGTTTCATAAGTAATATGTAATATGTGAGGAGGTATACAGATGCTAAAACCTCTGTCTGCAGAGATAACTTTCTCAGGAGACGGAAACAGAAACAGAACTTGTTAAAAAGTTTCCAGTCCTGTTAGTCTAAAGAGTTGGGTTGAAATTTGACCTCTGTAGAAATGAAACTACTAGGTAATATTTAAAAGCAAAATGTGGGCTTTAGATAACATTTCGCATGCTGACTATAGAAAATGATAACAACTCTGGGTGTCTAGGCAGGACATTTAAAGTCTATAAAAAAAAATAGTAAATCACAAATCAAGTCAAACATGAGAGCAAAAATAAAAATGCAATAATGCTGTATTGTTATGAGGAAAGTGAATTTTTAAGTCTTTAATCTCCTACAAGTCTGTTTATTTTCTTTAGTTTTAAAGACACATACCACAGGCATAGATGACTTGTTTGTTTTTTTTTTCTTCCAAAATGATAAGAACATAAATCAGAGCTTTCTTTTTTAAAAAACAACAAAAAAAGTATTTTAAAACTCATGTTCTAAATAAGTACATTTTCCTGAATATAGAAATAAAGAACTATCAGCTATTTTATATATTCTATACAAGGCTACTCTCTTATGTACAGTCTTACTTTAACTCACCTCTCTCATTACTCTGCCCCCTTGTAAAAAGAAAATTTCACAGCTTAGTAAATTTAATTATGCTGACACAACTGTTCTCCTATCATTCCTCTTCACTTGTATTAAATTCTATCTGTATTTAAAAATATAGAAAATTAGAGCCGCCTTAAATTTATCCCTATGTTTTATCATCAATAGTCCCTAAATACTACCAGAACAGATGAATAAGAGAGCAGGAGAAAAATCAAATAAGTAGATTAAGAAGTTGATCAAAAATAACTGCTTTTCTTTTTACTTTGCCCACTAGTGCTACACGCTTGTTGGAGAGTTAAGTCTCTTTCTTGCTGAGTTTCTGGCTCAAAGCGGGAAAGACAAATGCAGTCTCAGAACTACGGTCTGCTTCTGCATTTCTGCTGGGTCTCTTGACTCACACTGGTTACTGTCCTAAAGCAACATAATCCCTATATTTTAGGGAACTAGCTTGCCCCGCTGGAGAATCTACCTGCTGCACCATCCTTACCGCCATCTGTACAAAAGTTGTAGCAGCTCCACCCTGGACTCTTGACTTCTCACAAAACTTCCTCAGTAACCTGGCTTTTGTTTGTCTTAATTACAGCCCTCTGGCCCTGGGACTCAGATTCATCCAAAGAAAGTGATCATGGAATGTTATGGACTGAATGTTTGTGTCTCCCCCTAAAATGCTTATGTTGAAGCCCTTGATCTCATGTAATGGCATTTGAAAATAGGGCATTTGGGAAGGTTTTAAGTTTAGATGAGGTCATAAGGGTGGGGCCCCAAGATGAGATTAAGGCCCTTAGAAAGAGAGGAGGAGAAACCACAGTTCTCTCTCCACTATGTGAGCCACAGTAAGTAGAGGCTGTCTGCTGGCCAAAAAGAGAGTACTCACCAGGAACCAAATCTGTCAGCATTTTGGTCTTGGACTTTCTGGCCTCCAGAACTGTGAGAAATAAATGTGTTGTTTAAGCCACTCAGTCCACTGTATTGGTTATAGCAGCGTGAGCTATTAGACTTCCCTCAAAGCCACTCCAGAACATTTCCCGTCACTCTGTTTGGGCACCCTGAATGTCTTTCAGTCAGTTCCTTGAGAGCAGAAGGATGACCCTTATTCTCTCAAGGACTGTTAGGTGGGGCCTGGTTGTCATTCTCCACATGTCCAGCCCATTATTCTCCTTCACTAAACCCCACTAATAAGTATGCTTGATAGACATGAAAGTGTATATGATAATCATGAATGTGTATATGTTACACAAAATAAAAAGAAAATATAAATCTTAAATTGCTATTCATATTAGTATACAATATAATAGAATTATGGAGTTATAAATCTGAGCTTAGAGATCGTCTCTACTGTAATACTTTTATTCCACAGCTGAGGAAATGGAATTTCAAAAAAGGTTAATAGCTTACTCAAATCATGTCCTTAGGGTATAAATGGGCACAGAAAAAACATTGCCAATCTCTGTTGCTCAGATGATTTTACGCTTCAAACACCCATTTTTATTGTATAAAATGTCAAAAAAAAGGCTAAGATAATTTTTTAAAATTACACACACATACGTATGCCCCATCCTGTCTACTAAGGTTTTGGAAACATTGATATCACCATGCGTGCTTAATATTTTGCCACATGCTGCGATTATAGCATAACAAATCAAAGCCATAATTGTAACCATAGCTTCTTGTTCTTCCAATTTAAATTGTCATCTCCTAAACCAAAACTCTTCCACATCAATTGAAGCAAAAGTCAGACAGACATGCTTATTATGCATTTGGGGATGGAGAGATAAACAAGGCAAGTCTTTTTTTTAAGCAAAATACAGCCCATTTGGACAGACTGACAGCTGCACAAAGTCTGTCAGTGGGAAATATGCCATGATCATTTTTAAGGTGCTATAATCAGAAACTAAAGTCTTACAATCAAACAAAGGAGGTAAGATAATTTCTTTTGGGAAGAATCAAGGATGATTTCATACAAAAGGTCTCAAATGGTAATTAGGATTTAGACAGAAAGAGACAGAGGAAGACATGGGAAATGAAGGAAACACTATATGCAAAGAAGTACTTAGAGGTAGACAATGACAGGACTTTTCTAATGAGCAGTGACTAGGTCAGTGGTGCAGAAAATAATGGAGAATAGATGGGGTGGTAGTGGACAAAGAACTGGGAAGGCAGGTGAGAGCCAGCCAGAGATGGAGGGCTAAGAAGCTCATTTTAATTTAGTAGACAAAGAAGTCCCCCGCCCCCCAAAAATGATCCTTAGCAGAGAAATGATCAAGTCTCTGTTAATTTCAAAATTACAAAATAAAAACAAATGCTAATAACAATAAAAGATTTTCAGATATTCTCCTATCTACTCTTCATTTAGAAATTCAGAACCTGAGTAATCCCGTTTATCACCAGTTATCTGAAAAACCTTATCGCCAGAGTTATCCTTTCATTGTGATTTGTTTAATCTTTTCAAAATCTGCTGATGTTTTTCACTTGTTGGCTGCCAAGATTCTGGCTCTGACTCCAGTCCTCACTTAATAGCTCCTTGGCTGCCCTTCTCCATTCATCCATCACATGCTTAAAGTCCATCCAAAATTCTGCAGTACATCTCACTTTTTCCATTTCTTTTAATGTTCATGTTACATTGATCTCTTGTACACCTGAAAATTAGATTCAGGTAATTTCTGGTTCGGATGCTTCAAACATTTTATGCCTTTGTGCTTACAGAGTGCCCTTCAAGGCCCCAGTTGCACCCTTCCTGTTGAGACTGGATTTAAGGAGCTTTCACGGTCAAGGTTCGGTTTGTTCAAAAATGAGAACAAGGATCATTCTGGACTTGTCTGTGAAGCTGAATTAAAGAATATTGGGGTGTTCATTAATCTGATTTATTATTTTTAAAACTGACCTTTATATTACCTGCCTCCTATCTCCCTAAATACTTTTCATGAATTTTAAGCTACCTTATCCAATTATTTAGTGTTCTGATGGTAGCTGCTGAAAATTGCAAATGTTTTAATTTCAAAGAGAGATAACATCTAAATGAAACATGCAAATCCCTGTTTTGATAGAGAAATTCCTATTTCCATAGTTAAATTCCTCTTGAAACTCACCTCTTAACGCTTTCTTGCTTGCTCTCTCTCTCTCTCTCTCTCCATATATATGTGAATATATATATACATAGTTTTTCTCCCTCTCAGCACACCTTCCCTTACCTATCTTTCATTTCTGAGCACTTATCCCAAATGACTCCTTCAGCAATTTTACATTCAATAGTTTTAAAGATCAGAAGACATTCCTTAGAGAAATATGCCTACTTTAGAGATGAAAATAGTGAGATACAGGGAAGATATATTTTAGGTTTGTTTGTGAAGATAGTTACAAATCTAGTATTGAAACTCAAAGCTCTTAGTCCTTAGTCCACTGAAAAAGTTATGATGCTAATTTATAAATTAGTTTGGAAAAGATCGTGATTCTTTTTCTTGTCTTGGAAATAATCTTGGCTTCTGGATAAGAAACCAGTTACATCATATCAATTAACTCAAGGACAGAAAAGCCTGTCTAAGACCTGGCTGGTCTAGCATTTGAAAGGAATCTGGCTTTGGCACAAGGAACCTCTTATGAAAAATGAACTAGCCTCAGAAGCCACTGAAGAATCCTATCATTTGCTTAAATTATTTTGCACCAAATTCTTGATTTAGAAAATGTGACATAACCATGACATATGTTAATTTTCTGTACTAAGAGAAATATTTTCATTCATTTTATAACATAATATCAATTCGTTTACAGAATGCTATTACATATAAATTGATAATTTTTTCTCTGTAAGTTATCATTTTGCATAGCTTTTTCAATGTCATTATAAAACTCGCTTTAATTTTTGACATTATAGAAATCACTTTCAATAATATTGTCGTATCTGCATTAAAATAATTTCAGTTATGCATTTTTTATGAAAATTGCCTGAATTTGGAGCATTATCTTCACTGATAAGTGTGTAAATAACCTTGCACAAGAATAATAAAAAATTTATTGTTTATAAAGTAATTTGGAGATAACTGGTTTTATGAAAGAGGTCTGACTTTGGAACTACAGAGACTGAAGTTTGGCCCTTTGCTATTTCTAAGGTTTAGGCATGTTGCTTGCAATCTATTTACATGAAATATGGGATACTTATAATAATATTGTAAACTATAATATTATGGATATATTAAAAATTTGCTTACTCAGGAATGACTCATATTATGTGCTTAGAAACAGTAGTTCTCTTTCTCTTTTCCCTGCGCATAAGAACATGGCCCCCTCCCCTGATAGTGATACTATTCATTTGGACCAAATGATTTCATTAGAAGTGATAATTTTTAGTTTCAATAGTTAAAGTGTTGGCAAATTAATGTTGAAAGAATGAGTCCATTTACTTCTAATCGAAAAGCATTTTGCTAACAAAGATCTTAAAAAGTTTTAAAGCATACTGTATTTTTCTCAGCCAACTAGTATTTTATGGGGATGTTACCCTGCAAATTTCACTTTACTTAAAACCAAAGCTCACGGTCATTTTTCTCAACAGCTCCAAAAGAAGCTGTTTTCTGATTCTATGTGTACTATATACTTGATTAAACATTAATAGCCTCATTTTTTTGAAGCGTCTTATGTCATGTTTCAAAATTATCTCATGTATTCACTAAAAAGGAAGATTTAATGTTAAATCTAAAGTTAAACATCATAAAATAAAGAAAAATTATAAAAAAGAGAAACAGAAAAGGAGAAACAGAAAAGGAAGAAAGAGACTAAGAAGCTCAAAAGTCAAATGAATCAGAAAAAAAATTAAATAGTCGATATTAGTTATATATTGAAGTATTTAATTATTTCACAAAATTAAAGATAAAGGTTAATCCAAGTTCTACATATATTAATCTGAGTATTCCTATGACTTCAATCCTGGCTAATTCAGCATATCATGTGAAGAACCCAACATAAACTGGTAACAGAAAATCATGTGAACAAGAAAAACCTGTGTGTGTGTATGTGTGTGTGGGTGTGGGTGTGCATGCACGTGCACATGTGTTTTTAATTTGTTTGTATTTAGACATATTCTGAGAAAAGTTCCAAACATCAAGGAACTCTTTACCTGAAAATCACTAAAAGTATAGAGAAAAGGAGTCCTAACATATTGAAAAAGATATTGGACATGTTCTTTAAAAAAAAAAAAAACCTATTATTTACAATCAAATCTAAATTTTGGATCTAAATTCTAAGTCAATTACTTATTACCTCAACATGCTTTATCCCAATTTTATAAACTTTGTTCTCTTGTGACAGTAATTCCTCCCCATAGTTCCTGACCCAAATGAGCACTGTAGTAATGGTAGACATGGAATCGTTGAGTAGAAGCTACACAGAGGAATTTTAGAGGTCAGTAAAATTAGAAAAACATGTCTCAGAGTTAAAGTTCTCAATAATGAAATTAAGTTTAATGTTATGGGCTGAATTTCGTCCTTCCAAAATTCATATGTTGAAGCCCCTACCCCCAGTTCCTTAGAATGTGACTATATTTAGAGATGGGGTCTTTAAAGAAGTAAAATCAGGTCTTCATGGTAGGCCCTAATCCAATATGACTGGTGTCCTTATAAGAAGAGGAGATTAGGAGACAAATAGGCAAAAAGGGAAGACCATGCGATGACACTGGAAGAAGATGGCTATCCACAAGCTACACAGAAAAGTCTGAGAGAAAAAAAAACAATCCTGTTGATACCATGATTAAGGACTTCTAGCCTCCAGAATAGTAAGAAAACAAATTTCTATGGCTTAAGCCACTGAGTCTATGGTACTTTATATGGCAGACCTAGAAAATTAATACAACTAGATATCTATTTGTGAGGATTCTTTATGATATCAGAAAAAAATGAAAGAATAACTTAATTCTTCTCTAACTCTGAGATCTTAGAATCTGTTAAAAAAAAAAAAAAGAAATGGTGTGTGTATATATGTGTGTGCGTGTGTGTGTGTATGAGAGAGAAAGAGTTTTTTATATACCTGTTAATGTCTCTCAGGTCCAATTTTTGGGGATCCCATTGACTTTTTCTCATTCTCAATTTCTGCTATTTCCCCAAATTCCCATACTTATCATAATATTCTGTACCCCATACATCCCTACTATGCTCGACTCTTGGTTGATTCTCATAAGTAATATATACTATTATCAAAATAGACAAATCTTAATGCTTATTCTCCATAGACTCGATCTACAAACTATGTACTGTTATCTATTATCTATATACTAAACTTTACTTCTTCACTAAACTGCCAATTCTTTGAGACAGAGACCATTATATTTACTTCGCTTTCCCAGAGAACTGAATATAGTTCTTAGCATAAACTAGCTAGTCCATGAATCAATAATTAATAAGCCAAAATTAAGGTGTTTGTGTTCATGATGACTACAATGTCATTCTCTTCTTGGGTACCTTAAAACTGCAATAATTAGGACCAGCATACTCAGGAATTATGACAGTGAGTGCACCAGCCAGAAGATGTTTAATGACTACTTATTTCACTTTCTTCATTTGCAAAATAGGAAACCATAAACACGAATATAAAGAGTAGTAAATCTTAGAGAGAATTGAGTAATATAGCCTACATATTTTACTACTGAGATCACTCCCCTTTCTTTTAGCTTTAATTTTTCTCTGTTCCTATTCTAATTTGTCCCTATACTGTACTTTCTGCTTTCATACCTTCTTATTTTTATCACCTTTTCCTGATTCAAAGGAATAAAATTCAAAGGGGAAAAAAATAGAGAAAATAAAAGAGATAATTTTTAATTCTGCATTGGCTAGTATTTGTACAAGCATATAGATAAGTTTTGCCATAAGCACATTAAAGCCTTTGCAGATGCTTTTATAATTATTCAATTTAATAAAGATGTACTGAGTCTCTACTACATGCAAATCAGAGTCCCATTTGTAAGACAGAATATTATGAGCACTTATAATAGGATAAAGATTGAATAGGGAAGGCAAAATCCAATAGAGGAGCCATTTAAAAAAAAAAAAGAACCTTAAATCTATTTCTTGAACAAACTTACAAAAGGTTTATGTTTCACCATGATCTTGGCTATATCACAAAGTAAAAAATGATTTATCTCTCTGTTTACTAATATTTGGTTTTGAACTTAAAAAAAATCCTATTTATAAATTTACTCTCAAAGTTATTGGGTTTTTTTTTTAGAAAATTTTGAAAATGTCGGATGTACTTAAGGGAAGGTAAAATCAGATGCATGTTGGACTAAGCAACTTAAAATGTTTTCCAAACATTTTTGATTTTATAAAATTTAAATCTATTTTCTCAGAATCATTAAATGCTTGCTTATATTGAAAAAAACATTAAGCCATTTTCTAATCTCTTTAAGACATACTGCTTTTAAAGAACTACTTACTATGCTGAAAGACTTTCTTTACTGATACTAATGTTTTCTTTAACATACCAAGAAGAAATCTGAAAACCTAGTAGGTATAGGTGGCTCTTAATGCAAATTTTAACTTGGTTTTAAATTTATGACATTGTTTTTGGAAAGAGAGTAAAAGTCTATATATTTGCCCCCAAATATCCTTTATACCCCAAGCAAAAAGTAATTCTAGCAAAAAGTGTCATTCAAATACATGCATCTCAAAAACGTAAGAAAGAAAAAGGTACCACGTATAACTGCAAAGATTCCATCGTCTTACTTAATAGGTTAGTTTTATCTATAAGCAGAAGGTAATCAATTCAGAGAAAAAAATAAACACTTTATACTCAGAAAATTTAAGTGCAGATAGTAATATCAAAACTGATTTTAAGATGACCTTTATAAATTTTTCTTTATACATTTATGAATGCAATACGTATTTATAACTAATTTGTTTATTCAGAAAATATTTATTTGGAAAATTCTGTGTCAAGCACCACTCTGGGCTCTGAAGCCATACTGTTGACAAGACAAAATTTCTGCTCTTGTGGAGTTGACATTCCAGTGGAAGGCAGGAGATCATAAATAAGGTAATTTCAGAAGAAAATAAAACAGGTGATAGAACACAGAATGATGGTGGGAGGAAATACATTTAGATAAGGCAGTCAGAAAAGCTTTTCCTTAATGAGTAGGTGATGGCTGAGCTGAGGTTTGAAGGAGTCAATCATGGAAAGATTTGGAGGCAGAATTCCTGGAGGAAGGAATAAGTGTGAAAGGCATTTAGTGGGCATGATCTTGGAGTACTCCTATGGGGAAAAGAAGATAAATTTTTAGGCACTTTTTCATTGCAAAGTAGCGTCCATTTTCCCTCCCCTTGAATCCGTGCAGGCTTGCAACTGCTTTGACCAAAAGAGTGTGTTAGAAGCGAGGCTATCCCAGTTCCAAGCTAATTTCTCAGAGAACTGGCAACTTCCACCTGTTGTCTTAGAGCCCTTAGGAGACACGTAACCTCTATATACGCTCCTGCAGAGAACACAGCTAGAGAACCTAAGACAAGGAGAGGCAGATGGAGAGAGGCCCCGCTGAGCACAGCCTTCTTGCCTACCCTCTGGGCTCCAGATAGGTGAGAGAAGCTATTTTTGACCTCCTCAGGCCAGTAGCCCGTTGAATATACCATGGACCCCAAAAAAATCACCCAGTCAAGCTCTATTGCAATTCCTGACTCATGAACTTGTGACAAATAATAAGAGGGTTGTTGCTTTAAGCCGCTAGGTTTTGGAGAAGTTTGTTATACAGTAAAGGGTAAGTGGAACATTTCCTAGAGCAGAAAAAGTATGATAAGAGCATGATGAATCAAGGAGACTGAAATGGGCCCAAATATTTTATTCTGGTTACACTTGAATGACAACAAGGGGGATGGATTGTGATTAAGACCCAACATATATCTTTAAAAGCACATCCTTGCTGCTTTTCAGAAAATTGATTTTAGAGAGGTAAGAGTATTAACAGGAAGAATAGTTTTCAGAAAGTATCGTGGTCTTGTAATTATCCCACTTAATTCTCACAATGCTTGAACTAGCAACTTGTATTGTCTCTATTTTCACAAATAAGGATACTGAGGAACATAAAGTTTAAATAGTGTTCCCAGTATTGCACAGATAATAAAAGGTGAAAGTATAATTGAAAGTGATTTCAAAGTATTTGACTTAATTGATTCTCTAAAACAGGGATTCTCAAAGAGTGGTCCATGGACTAGCAGGATCAGCCATCACTTAGAAATTTATTATAAATGAAAATTCTTAGGTCTCAACCCAGATCTACTAAATCAGCAACTCTGATTTGGGACCCATCGCTTCGTTTTAACAAATGCTCCAGGTGATTCTGATGCAAAGTCAAAAACTCTCTCTGTGACACAGAAAAGAAAGAGTGCTCAAAATTGAATTGAAAGGGTACTTCTGGCCAAGAACAAGAAATTAGCAGAGGAGAATGAAGAGCAGTCACTGGAGTAGAAGGGAACCCAGGAGGCTGTGGTGTCTGCCAAGACAAGAAAATGTTTCAAGGAGAGGTCATTCCATGAGTCACATGTTGCTGAACAATCAAGAGAACAGCATGATCAGCGGACTTGTCGGGATAGATAGAAGCCATTGTTACCTTGAAATTGAGTAATTTTGTGTATTGCTGAACAAAGCCTTATTGAAATAAAATAAAGGAAGAATAAGAAGAGAAAAAAATGAAAACAAAAGAGTAATCAATCTTTTTCTACTTTCTATGAAGTGTAGGGAAATGAGATGATAGAAAGATTTAAATGTGTTTATTTTCTTAGATAAAATATATTAAGACATTTTATATTCCACTAGAAGTCATCCAATGTATGAAGAAGTTGAAGTTGAAAAAGAATGAGACACAATAATGACATGAGCAAAGTTTTCTAGTAGACAAAAGTAGAGTGTTGGTTTTCAAGTAGGATTACAGACTCATTATCTTAACAGAAGGTGAAGTTTTCTTGAAATAGATGAAGGTTAATCTGAATATGTGGTGGTGAGGTGAGTCGGATCTCGTATTTACAACTTATCAATGATGTATGGTTTCAGGTTATATGTCAGAGTTAGGAGTGGTATGAAGAGAAGGTGTAAAATAATTTTCTTAGAATGTGGGAATTTCCATTTAGTAGAAGAATGGAGAACTGCTCACCAGTGCTTGAGACTATCTGGGATTTGTGGTCATTAATTTGATGTGAGACCATTGAGAAGAGTTATTTTCTCCAAAATGTTGAGTCTGAGGCTGGGCTTCTCTGAGTTACTATAGTAAAGAGAGACAGGAGAAAGACTTTACAAAAAAGTGATTATAGGGATGAACCATGGAATCAAGAACTTCGATGTGAGTAGGAGAAAACTGAACTATAAAAAGGATGCTGTGTATTATAAAAGAGAGTCAAAGGGGAGGAGTTTCTGGAGGGTTGAAAATTGTGGGTGTAGGAGTACTAGGATATGTAAGCCAGATAGACAGGAGGCAGTGGCCAGAGACTCATTTTCCTGAAATTGAGATATTAGAGTCTACATAGTAATAATTGATTCAGAGTCAATTCAGGAAAGACCATGGGAGTGGATGGCTAAGGCGATTGGAGAAAAAAACATCTCTAGAATGAAGGAAGTCAAGTACAGAGAGACCAAGATATCAGGTACAGACAACAGTGAGAAAGATGACATGAGTAGTAATAAAATCAATGAGCCAGATATTAAAGTGTATGTGTGTTCATGTGTAAATATAAAATATGTTTTATGTCTCCTTCTAGAATGTAAAATTCTTGAAGGTAAGATCTATATCTGGTTAATTTTCGTCTTGCTTGTTGTGCTAAGTATACAGTGTTATATTTAGCATATAATACTAATGTGATTTGGATAAATGAATTAATTGCTAACACTTTAAGAAAACTAACCAGCAAGACAGAAAGGTCTAAAGATAAATAACATAAAACCTGATAGTCGTAAGAAACTACTAATTTCCTGCATATACAATTCTTACATCGGTCTCGTAAGAACATGACTCTGTAATTTGTTTCATTTGTTCTCCCTTTGACTATGCTCAAAAATATAGATACGGAAAGCAAAATGTTAAAAAAACTGCTTTTAAGAATTGCTATAGTTTACAAACTTCGAATAAGGTCAAGTGCCCATAAGCTTAGTCATTTTTAGGATAGTCACGAATGCCAGTTTTCCTGTTTATGTTTAGTGTCCTGAAGTCCTATCTGATTATTTATCTGGATTTAAAAAAAAATTTTTTTAACCAAATAGTATTATTAACAATTACATTAAAATAAGTTTTAATAGGTTTTCTGGTACTCCACTTGGTTGTTCTAACTTCTGCCAGGGTCTCATTTATCTAGTTGAGTCTGAGACACACAAAGAAGTACACGAAGATCTTAAAGACTACCAGAATTTACCATCTTTCTTTTCTCAGCTATTTTCTCAACCTATGTAGGGCACTAATTCCTCACCTTCCAGGACAGCTTGCAGGGTGCTTACTTATAAAATTCTAGTGCACTGGGCAGGAGCAGCTAGGGACTACTCACTCCTCACCTTAAGCAACAATAGAGAGAAAATTGAACTTGCTATGCAGCCAGGTGTGCTATGATTGGTGCTTCACTCCTCAGGGTGCATGAATACCTTAGGCCACAAATTGGTAGGGTCAACGGGAAACATAGGGTAATCAGACATACATACAACATACAACATATGCAAGAAAAAAGAGGTTAGGCCCTGCCACAGGACATAGAAAGAATAATTTAAATGCTTTTGCTGTGTTGTTCCTCATTTATTATATGATGCAAATCTTTTAAAACAACTTATTTATTTTATTGTTTAAAATATTTTTATTTTTTAATAAACTTTTTTCATCAACATGAGGTCAGCAAAAGGAAAGTACTTATTAAATAAAAACTTAAATATAGAGTTCCTAGTTCTAAGAAATTTTATGATAAAAATGTAACATACATAAAATGTTTATTGACAGTTACTATCCACCATAAAGGCCATAGTATCACTTGTGCAAACAAAAAAAAAAATACAAGTATACTGAAGAAGCATAGATCTTTTTTACAAAGGTAGTTTTTTTAAGGTGCCAAAAGATAATTTCATATATGTAGTTCTAGAAGATAAGTTTCCATATTTCTCTAAATTATTTTTTCATTCAGATCAAATGGACTATTCTCCTAAATTATTTTTATGCATTTTGTGCATCTTAGATTCCAAGTTGTTGTTGTTTTGTTGTTGCTGTTACATACAGACAAGTGAAACAACTCCTGTTAATGTCTCAGCTCCATTAACAGGGGGAAAATCTTCACAGACAGATAAATAATAAAAGGTTTAAAAAACAATCAGCATCATAGAGTAAAAACAATGCATTTGGAAATTCATTCTGTTGTAGGTAAATTATCTGACATTATTATTATAAATGCTGTTGTAAAGTCAATGAAAAAGTTTAATACAGAAGATAAAATTGTTTTTTGCAGTGATAATACAACTAATAATTTTGTTGGAGCAGAGCATAATGGTACAAATACTATTCTTTCACTAAGGAACAAAAACAGCAGAAATATACCTGGAAATATACCTACATAATTCACAATTGTTCTCAAACAATATTCTTTCAATGACATAGAAACTATAGTTGCCAAAATTTATAATGTTTCTATATATTTTCACAGAGTAATTAGAACTCAAAATTTTGTTACAAAGCAGACATTGAACAGAAAAAAAAAAATTCTTCAGCATGTTAAAAGCAATTTCACTACTAGTTGTTAATCAGATTTTTAAATGCTTGGAACTTTGAAGAATTATTCTATAAATCAATGTATCATAATTCAGATGAAACATTTTATAAATGAATCCTTTATATTTCTACTGTACTGTATTCAAATTAGTTGGAAAAATTTCATCAAATTATTCAACAAATGGAGTACCAAAAAAACAAAAAAACAAAAAAACAAAACACATAGTATTGAAAGCTTTCAGTGAATTTCATTTATTGAAAATCAAGCTTACAATTAGGAAGACATCAAAATTTATCCCAACAAAAGCAGAGGAAGAATTGAATCAATTAAATGAGAACAACTCAAAAGTACACAAAATTTAATTCTGATTTTTTTTTCTCTTTGGAGTATTGACATGAAAGAGAATCGATATAGTTTCTGTGTTCAACTGGATATATGTATATTCTTATGAATTTGCAACATATAAATTTGGCAAAAGTTGAAAGAATTATAAATAGAAATATTTATTTTCTTGTAAAAATATTTGAAGTACTTAAATAAAAGTTTGAAATAAAAAATTTCAAATTACAGACTTGAATATTTACACATTTCAATTCTAAAATATTGGAAATAAGAATATCCTCTATTTGGCAAATTTACTCTGAACTTTCCCTACATAAGGTAAATTAGTATCTGCAGAGAAAATGTTTTCTAAATTAAGATTGTACAGAGAAGAGTCAAATGTAAGAAAAAAAAACTTTTCAGATTTATTAACCACAAAATGTAATTTTGAGAAAAATTTCATGAAAAAATAAGACCATATTGTCAAAAAAAAAAAAATGCATTCATTGGAAAGAATACCAGTGACATAGTATTAGAGACAGATATGAATTTTAAAAAAACTTATTGAAGTTCTTGAGTATGGATCAAGAATAACTCTTCTACTTATGCTATTTTTAAAATTAAGATAAGCAATATGAAGAATTATTTTATATTGCTTTTATGTATAAAATTTTTTAAAAGAATTTTTGTTTGAACATAGCTTTTGAGAATAACTATTTTATAGGTCTACCAATATAATAGTCAGTCAATGAATATATATATATAATCACAAAAGCTTACATATTTTACATTATTTCAGCATTATTCTCAAAAATACTCTAGTTGTTAACACTTACGTGATTGCCATCGTCATTGTTTTTACAAAATACTCTGTTGCTCTATTGTATTCACAAATTCTTGAACAATGCTCTGAGATTCAAATAACAAATCCCTACTGTAGGTATTTTGTACTGGATCTTTGGAAGGCTTTAGAGCTGAGAAAGATATTACAGATAACGCAGTCCAAACTCCACGTTTTACTGCTGAGAAAAAGCCAAACCTAAGGAGCTACCTGTTCGACCCAGATGCATCCTGCTGATTAGTAGCAGAGTTGGACCTAGAATTCACTCTCCTAACAACCAGTGTTCTTTCCAGTATGCCGTGCTTCAGGTGCAAGCTTTCTACTCAAGCAGTCCTACAAAATGATGGTTATTTCCAACTAACGTAAATTATGTTTTGTTATTATGCTCTTTGTTGGTTTTAATTTGCAATTTTACAAGTCAAAATTACATGTTTCCACCAATTTATTTCTTCCTAAGAATTCTCCCATGTGTTGTTCTGATAAAAAAAAAAACAAAAAACAAAAAAACAAAAAAACAATTGAGTATGTAGTCTTCAGGATTTATTATTTTTTGGTTTGGATCATTCTGAATTTTTTCATAACTTTACAATGCAGTGAAAACAACAATTTGTGGTTTAAATGCTGACATTAAGAAATGAGCAGTTCTTACTTATCTGAAGACTACTATTATGATGCAATTTCCTTTTACAGAGCTTAAAAAAGTGACCAGCTCAAGCTATAATTGATTTATGGAATATGAAATCATATTTTTATTTTAAGAGAAAATATAACTGTCAAGTTAAAAAAAAACAAGTCTCCAGTTGCACTACATTCTCAAATAATTATGGATGGGCATTTGAAAATCAATATGCTCTTATTTTCTTCTAGAAAAATTGGAGATATTTCTGAATTTCTCTCCCAGGTTATGAGAAAACACATGCTAGGAAGTTTGTTCATTTGCTGGTGGGAACTGAAACTTTCTGGCTGTTCTTCCACTGATTGACACTTTTCACTTTGATTAGAAAAAATAAAATGTCAATTTCCAGTTAAGAATGAAAGCTTTCCTTCAGACTGTGTTGTAAATCATTATTGTAAATCATTATCAGTGTAACTCTTAGAAAACAATGCAGAGAAAATGTCAAAATGACTTTTCTACACATAGCACTAAGAGAAAACTGTATACAAAAACAAAAAATTATATGTGTATATGAGTACACAGTTAATCCTCAGTTTTCAAGAATTCTGTATTTGCGAATCCACCTTCTCTCTAAAATTTATTTGTACTGGCAAAATCAATACTGCCAGCACTTTGGCCATCATTCACAGACATGAGCAGAAGGGCAAAAAATTTGAGTTGCCTGATGTTCACATTCCCAGCTGAGGCTGAACCAAACAATTGTTAAACAAGATTACACCCTACTTTCCTGTTTCAGCTTTCACACTGTAACAAGTGACCTTTTCACAGTGTTTAGTGCCTTGATGTTTGCATTTTTGTGCTTCTTGTTGGTGATTTTGCTATTTAAAATGGACACCAAGAGTAGTTGCTGAAGTGCTGTCTAATGTTCCTAAGTGCAAATAGACTGTGGTATATACCTTATGAAAAAAATGTGTGTCAGGCAAACTTTAGTCAAGGCATAAGTTTTAAGTGTCATTAGCCCTGAGTTCAGTGTTAATGAACAAATAATGTATAAGGTATATAAGTAAATAAATACTTAAATAAGGTATCTAAACAACAACCACCAAATAAATACTTAAATAAGGTATCTAAACAACAACCACCAAAAAAACCCATATAAAACAAGGTTATGTATTGATCAGTTGACAAAAATGTAGCCAGAAGTTCATGGGAATCTAACACTGTATTTCCGCTTGAACCAATGGTTCAGTATTCACTGGTTCATTTACGTAGCAATTTTATAGCACATAAATGCCAAAAATAATGAGAATATAAATATATGTATGTGTGTCAGTGTGTGTGTACACACGCACACGCATATGTATGAAACAAAACCTCTAACTTAGAAGATAAATTTTAGGAAACATTATTTATGATATAATTCTTGTTCTGACTGTACTCTCTATCTTTATGGTTCTATTCAGAGCTGTTCTGGGATCATTACAGGAAAAAGCATAATAAATAGCTATTTCCTTACTTCATTCTTTCACCTTCAGGCTCTTGAGAATTCAAGCAGAGAACTCTCTGTAAATACACCCCCCAAGGATTTGAGTCCCTTCTTGTCTCCCTGTCTGAGCTGGAGGTCAGAAGATGGCCCACACAACTTTCTTCCCACTGGGCAGATTCCTCAAGATCCTGGAACCCCACACATCCTTATCCCACTCACAAACATGTCAAATCCTCTCTATATTTCCAAAAAGAGAATACAAACTTCAGCCCAGTTTGTTTTTCAATGAAAGCATAATTCCCCAAATTCAAACTGTAAGATGTCAGCTTTAACTCAATACAAAAGAAAAAAAAACGTTTTGCCAAGGCAAAGTGTCTTTTGTTGTTGTTGTTTTTTAAAGGGACATTGTTAAATAACTTGTGCAAATCATATTAGAGTCCATCTAAATGAAGTGAAATCAAATGAAAATAATAAAATAATATTTTCTCAACATTTAAAAGTCCTACACATCAAAAGTTTTAAAAAAAACATGTTTTAATTCACATTCAGGTTCAGCTTATAGTTTCAAACACATTCATTTTATGGATCTGCATGTTTGATAGACATTGGTCAATCAAACACCATTCAATGAAAACATGTTTATCTTGACCTGTCTTTGTCTTTATGGTACTATTCTGCCTGGCAAAGATGAACAGTCTCCCACACAGTCTCACTGGATTAAAAACACAAGCAATCAAGTACTAGTTTACATGGACTATGAAGGCATTGGATCAATTATATTACCTCTATATCTTAATACACTAAAATATGTATATTTTTACCCTGATATTGGGATATACTAACACAAAGAACATAGAAACTGTTCAATTTTTGATTAAAATAAAAATGTACAGGCACGCATGCCTAAAAACAACAGAAGTACTACAAAAAAGTGTAATTAATTAGAATTGCCACAACATCTCACTCTTCTTCATAAATGCCCACTATACTAGGAATGAAATCCAATCTTCCATGGCCCATAAGGCCCCACTTGACCTGTCTCCAACTACCTCTTCAGCCATATCTCCTACCTCTCTCCTCCTCCCACCATACTTTGCCATATTGTCCTTCTTTATGTTTCCTGGAAAGCAACTTTTTCTCTGCCTTGGTGTCTCTGCACTTTCTCTGCACTCTCCCTGGAAAGCTGACCTCATGTCCTCACATTGGTAATACATTCTTGTCTTTCAACTCTAAATGCAAAACTTACCTTATTGACTACTCACTCCAAGTTAAACCCAACAAGCCTTATAACTCACTGTTACACTACCCCATTGTATATTCCTTATAGCCTTAATTCTATCTGAAATCACCTTCCATTTATTGCTTTATGTATATTTCACTTGCCTATCTACTTGGTATGTAAATTGGGTTATTATCTATCTTATTGTCCACTATTTCCCTAGCTCTTATAAAACTGCTTAGAACATAGTAAAGCTCACCAAATATTTGCCAAAAAATAAACAAATTATTCATATCATTTAAATATAAAATATAGACTCCCAGAAGAGATTAAATATGATCACATCTGGGTGGCAGCATAAATTGCTGTTGGAAAATCTTAAACCTCCTTTTGTTTATCTGGTTGCTTTGCATATACCATGTGTAAAAGAGATTCGTTTAGTATTTTTGGATTTTAGTCCTGTCAAATTTTCAATGCCAGCCAGACTTGCCATGAAGCTTTGAATAAACTTCTGAAGACAGAAAGAATAGCACAGCCTGCTTGAGAGTGATGGAAACATGCCTCCTTGAATCATATGTAGGCAAAAATTCACGTTCAGGTGGAGGAGGCCAAAGTTATGGAAAACATTGTTAACTGTTGAAACATTGCAATAGCTTGAACTAAGTAATGGTAAAAATCCCAACTCCCATTTTTTGTCAGGAGCAAAGAGAACTGTAAGAATGATAATAAGAGAAAAGATAAAAATGAGCAATGTTATCTTTCATCTACACTTAAATCTATGTCTCCAGTTGTTATCTCTGACCTGCATTTCAACCCATGTCTGAAGATATCTAAAGAACATCCTATCTAAGATACCATGGGCCACTCAGGCCTCAGCATGTCTACAGCTGAATTCACCTTTCTCCTTCACAAAATAGTTCTCTTCACAGATCAGAAAATGTGCAATCATCTTTCATGTTGTCCTTTCACTGTGCTACATGTTTTCATATATACCAAAATCCCAAACAGTCTGCCTCCTTGAAATGTCTCTTGGTTCTCATTCTTATTCTTATCTCTGTCTCAGAGTTCCCATCTGGCCTAGATCCATGTCATTTCACATTAAGACTGTACAATCATCCTCTCCTGAGATGAGCTGATTGCCCCAAAGCTCTACTCCAAATTCCTACTGAGGTATGGAATATGGCTTTGCCTATTGAACTTTCTCATCACTTTTATTATTTCATAATTATTCGTCCATAGAAATGGCTTAGGGGAGTTATATCAGAGGAAGGAGGGGCTACAGGACTTGTTTTGAGGCTTCATATGTATAGCATTTTAAACAAAGTCAGGGAAAAATATTAATTATACAAATAAAAGAGTAGGTTGAGGATTAATGGCAATTATGGGGGTGATGGGGAGCTAACAATGACTAAAGCCACCCCTTATTGCCACTGATACTTAGGACCCAGTTTGCCCTATTTCCATACATACTAACCATGGTTTCTTATTTGTGTAGTGGAAAGCCTGGTGTGTTGACAGCATAAAGGTCTCTGATTACTGGATTAGGATAAAAACCAGATCTCTGAACTCTAAATTTCAAGTTCTCATTGCTATATTACATTGTCTCAGTCAAGTGTAAAATGAGGAGACATGATGACATCTCTGTATTCTTTCTAAAATAAAGCTACTACAGTTCTTAACCTAGAGTATGACTACATTTTAATTTTAAAAAGTAATTGTTTTTAATTCCTACTGACCCAGAAAATGAAAAATTAGTAAATTTCCTAATAGATGGAAAGAGATATCTACAAACTTACTAAAAAATAGTTCTTATTTCATTTGTTGAGGAATCTTGATATTTTAAGAAAACCTCGACAGCTCAAACTAAACTCATTGTTAATTCTTCAGAGACCAAACTTTGAACTTTAATGAATGCATATATTTTAAGGGAAAGTACGAGAGGTTGTTAATAGAGTAATTAAATCATTCTTAACAATGGTGCCTGTGATACTAGCTCAGTTGGCAAGAGTAGAGCTGATCAGGCTGACATTCAAGCTCACCGCATGTGGAATAGTTAGTCCAGTTTGCTTCACGGCCACAAATTATATATCTAACTCTTGTCTACCAATTAAAGTGTATGACTTTGGTTTTCAGGATGGCCAAATCAAAGAATGTAGCTGTCTTGTGACAACATTACTACTGGAAGAAAAACACCTTAAACTCTATGCCTTACTGATGATGAATCAATACTGTCATTGATGCATAAATGAAGACAATATTTTAATATACTCAGTGAATCTACAGTTGGTGCACATTAATTTTATAAAAAGAAAATATTAACCTGTTTTTCAGTGCCCCAAAACATATACATATATATATATTAAAATTCTTTATTGTGCCACTTTCTTAATACATCTCATTCTTCATTTCCAATCATACCTACTCACGTGCAGATTGTTTTCTATCAATGAGGCTAAACAGAGACTAGGACAGTGTGTACAATTTCAAAGTGCTACCTCTTGGTAGCCTTCCTTCAGAACTACTTTCTGGGAACACATTGCATCAGAAAAGCAAACATGATCAGTATTCAAAGGATTTTTTTTTCTTTCTTTCTTTTTTTTTTTTTTTACTAACAAACAAAACCACAGATAGCTAAGATAAAAATGGTAAGATGTACTTTCTGGCTGTGTAACTAGATAGCATCTTTCCATATTTTAATATCCTCTGGCATACTGAAAGAACAAGAGAAAAGCAACAAAGATAGAGTTTGGTGAGCCCAAACATACAGGAATATCTTTATGCCACCTAATCTTTTCTTGGTGGTTCTTAGTTTAATTTTTCCTTAGATTGTCTCCCAGTCAAAAACCCTTGTATTTTACATTTATTGCCATACATTAGCTGCTGGTAATTACAAGGCTTGCCTGTCTAGTGCCACTTAAGGTATTCTTTCTAGGAATTCTAAGCTTACCCTACTCTCATGCAGTGAGTTTATTCCTATATTAACAACTGCTTCCAACACCATAGTTTGTGCTCCTATAAAGTTTTAAAGCACGGTAATTGACCACAAACTTGACGTATATCTTCATTTGTGTCCAAATAAATTTCCATATAAATTGATATATAAATGTTTACTTAATATGAATGACAAGTATGAGAAAGAATGTGGTATATAGGAAAGAACACTGGGCCAGTGTTCTAGAAGAACTTTACTCAGCTAGAATCTGGATGAGATTATCCAGTGTTAACAGTCATGTGCCTGTAATTCTGAGGCACAGATTTCATGAGAGCATCATGGACTTTGACTGCTCTCTACTGGGAAGAAAATAGATTAGGTATTCTCAAATGCATAAGTACTTCAGAAAAGAGTAAATACATTGTTTTTCCTCTTATTTCTTTCCTTATATTAGGGAAGTAACAATTTCATTTCTTTATTCTACTTCTTTACATATAAGATGACTATAAGTTATT
This sequence comes from Pteropus medius, assembly GCF_902729225.1. Classification (NCBI taxonomy): domain Eukaryota; kingdom Metazoa; phylum Chordata; class Mammalia; order Chiroptera; family Pteropodidae; genus Pteropus; species Pteropus medius. The sequence goes on from NW_024354500.1 coordinate 18,154,937, forward strand.
ATCTACATCCTGAATTTCTGAATATTTCCAAATGATAGACATACAATGATGTATTTATTTCTTGCTTTACTTAGAATTTTGCTGTCTCTTAAATTTATTGCCAAGTCACTCCCAGCAAATGGCATTAGTATCATATTTTTTTTCCACAAATATGTAGTTAACGTTCAACCAACAAAATGTTATGTTGGTGTTGTTAAAAGGAAGTCGCCTATCTCTTCATTTCTCTCTCTCTCTCTCCCCCTCCTTTTCACACACACACACACACACACACACACACACGATACTAACAATGCTTTGATGGTTTGTTTTCATTAAAATGTGAATAATTTTTTATCCTTATAATTAGAGCCTGAGCTGATCTGTCAGGCCCACATTATACAAAACAGACTGATAATGACCAAAAAAAAAAGATCTTTTTTTAAGTTTGAAAACTAAAAAAACAACCGGATTTCAATTTTGAAAGTAAGAATCTAGAAATTTCAGCTTTGAAAATGAAGCATGATGCTTCTGAGACACTACCATCATAAAAACCGGAAAGGTCATGCTGCTTTCCTGATAAGGGGGCCTGTTCATTGCAAGCATTCCTGTCATGGATGCACTCTTGTTGGGAGATAGTTGAGTACTTCTTAATCTATCGACCTTTTGTGTAGCATTATATAATAAGGTGTAAAGGCAACTCTGAAAAAAAGAAATGTTGATAATAGGAAGAATTACTAACTGGCAAAAAATAAACAATTAAAAGCACATAAAAATATAATGCAAAATGAAAATTAACAAATAGTGCTTTCCTGAAAATAATATATAAAATAAGCCTTCACTAGAAATTTCCATGATGCATTGTCTAACTTCAGGTGTTCAGGATGAAAAGGCATCTATACACAATCTTGTTTGACTTAAAGGAAGAGTCTTCAAACTGAGTTATATGTAGTCCTGGGGTACCTAAAGTGTTTCTAAGGAATATCAACACAAAGGTGGTTTTAAGGGAATCCATCTTTGGAGCCACCTCTTTCCTACATATTTGTCTGAAACTCAAGGAAACTTCTTTCATAATGAGTTCCTCCCACAACTTTCTCAAAAGAAAGCTTCATTCTTAAATTATTTGGAATTTTAATAGGGTATTTGCCTGAAGTGTAAAAGTCCCTAAGGTTGCCAAAGGGACTATTCATAATATTGATATAGGTGTTGAGAAAATAATGATTCTAATGACTTTTTAAATTCAAAGGGTTTCCAATACTTTGCTTTTGACATAAGTAGAAGAGGAACTAAGTCATCATCTGACAAATTTGGGGCATACCATTCAGAAGGCATTTGAAGAATTGAATAACATTGCTTTGACAAAATTTCCATTCTCATATACTATTTGCTTATTTTAACAAGACATCATTCAAAACTGTAAAGAAGAAATATAGGAATCAATTTAATAATAAATGCTGAGTCTTCCTAGCAATAAGTAGCCTTAATCCATGGATATAGAAACTATTTGAAAAAAAAAGCTCATCTATCTCATTAAAAGATACATTTCCAATATTTTGTTTTACTTTTTATATTTAATAGTTTATTAAAATTCGTAAATGTTTATATTGATTTCATACAAATGATAATTTTAGTGACAACGAAATTGAGGAAAAAAATTTAACAATAGAATCCCATTCATAGAAAATATTTTTAGAACAATTTCAATTTATATGGATAATTCTGTAGCAGAGAAATATAAGTATAATCAATAAACACTACCAAATATAATACATACAGATAAAATTTTCGAGGAAAAGTAGAATGGAAATATGTGTCTAAAGAGAAAAGAAATCATGCAAATTATTTGTTTGAGATGAGGTTTTTAATTTTTTTTAAAATGGATTATGATAGATACATAATCACTATTAGATTTACCATCATTATTAGAATCAGTATCAGATTTCATTGATTACACTGTATAAATGTACATATGCTCATTTACACATATACACATGTACATATGCTCATTTACACATTTACACATATACATATTTCTTATTCTAGGTGCATTTTTGTTATTATCATAAATGGAAACTTTTATTATATTTTGAACTGGTTGATATTTGTAAACAGAAAGGCTATTGACATTTTTATATTATTTTTTACCCAGGCAATTTAGTAAATTGTCTTATTTATATTAACCATTTAATGAATTCTCTTGGGTTTTTGATGTATGTAGTTGCACAATTTGCAAATAATATAGTTTTACCTACTTATAATTTTATACGATTTTTTTATCTCATTATTTTAGATAGCACCTCCTGAATAATGTTAAACAATAGAGGCTATATTCGTAAAGGTAAAGACTAACCTATCATAAAAGAAAAATGCAAAAATGCAGTGGTCTAAATAAGACAGATGTTCACTTCTCTATGTAGAAATCTCAAAGTGAGTGACCCAGGACTGGGCTATTCTCAATATGTAGTTTCTATCTGTTTTCAAAGAGGGCTGTTCTATCTGCCAACATTTCCCAAGTAAGGGGAAGACAAAAACAAGTCCAGAACAATTTTGTCTTCAAGGAGGTTACTTTGAAACTGAACACATCACTTCTGCTTACAACTCATTGGATAAAGTTTAGTCACGTGGTCACAATCATACCTATCAATGAAGCTAGAAAATATAGACACTAGGTGAGCAACCATGTGATCCTTTTGGGGGTTTTCTATTACTAAATGGAAGGAGAAGAGAATGGATAAAATACAATTAGCACGAAGACCATCAATGTCTTCTTCTTCACTTTAATGAGAATGTTTCTAGTATATTCCATTAAGTATCATGCCGGCATTGTGTAGAAATAGATTTTAACAAGTTAATAAAGTATTAATTTATTTCTGTTTTATTAAAGTTTTTGTGATTGAAAATGTATATTGAATTTTACCAAAATTTTTCCATAATGTGGGGATAATTATTTTTTTCTTCATTTATTAAGGTATATTAATTAAATATTTCTAATATTGAAGTTATACTTGTATTTGTGATATGATTCTCACTATTAATATCCTTACTTAAAGGGTAAAAAACTCAAAATAATAGAAATGGCATTCTTTAGAAAAATAAACATAGGTCAAGTAGTCCTGATTGTTTAGAGGACAGGTTTATAAGACTTTGGGTTCGGGAGCCTTAAATTAAGTAGGAACACAGTCTCAGATGCCTTTGGAGACCAGATAGACAATGCAAATGGATAAAAAGTGAGTGAAATAGTTTAGGTGAGGCCAGGGTGACAAGCCTGGGATGAAGGGGTAGCTGAGACCCAGTTCCAGCTCTGAGGGCTGTCATGAGGAGATCGATCCCGATGATGCCAGATAGTTTCATTTTTTTTCAAGAGAGTCAACAATTCATATTTTCATATAAAATCTCTCAATTTTAAACACTGATAACAAACAAAACACACACACACACACACACACACACACACACACACACACACCAGTTCACAGGACAAAGAAAACACAGAGGCGGAATGGATCAAGCTACTTTGGTTATCTCTGGTGAAAAAACTATTTACGCCAGGCCAGGAAGAGGAGGAGGTTGAATGGTTTGGGGTTTGTGAGGTAGCAGGTTTTAGGACTAATCTTGACAGAGATCACCAGGGCTGGCCTGTCCCCATATCTATCTATGTGAGCTGACAGAGTTGGCATCTGGTCACAAAAATCTGCTCAGGCCTTAGGGTATGAAGGTCCCCTGACTTGGGGTAATACTGAAGGTTGCCTTTCCCACAGAACTGCTGCAATAGGCTCTATTGTAGAGTAAAAGCCCAAGCAGAGGACCCACCATACAGTCCTCATGCCCTACTCTGACCCCAAGGAGTAACTGAACCAGTCCATGGACTGTGAGTCATATTGCAGTCAACCTCCTCTTCATGCTGGGGCACCTTTCACAGATTACGACCCAGGGCAAAGGGAAACTGCTTCAGAGGACACTTCCCTAGACTGAAGGAAAACCAAGTATGGGAGACATTTTATTTATAGCTCCCAAAGTAAGATACTGGAAACAAAACTCTTCAAAATTAAAGCGCAACAATGTTTTCCTATCACCACAGTGAACAGGCCCATCAGCATGTCAGACTAGGCCTGCCATATAGCCTTTGCTACTACTTAAACCCACCACTCACTTTGCATTTTATATTTCAGACACACAGAGTTGCTCATAGATTCTGAAATGCATGATTCTGTTTCATGCCTTCATGTGGCAATACCCGCTATCTGTCCTACCCTATGCTACTTCTTTGCTTCCTGTTAATACTTCAAGATCTAATTCAGGTGTCAGCTCTCCCAAGGGATCTTTCTTGAACACCAGCTCCTTTCATCCCAAAGTGAGGGCCAGGTTTCAATTCTGTAATCCTATAACAAGCCATGTCTGCTTTTACTATAACTATTTTGCTTTCAATTTATCTGTTAATATGCCTATCTCACATCAAGGGCAAAGACAGAATTTGTTTCATCTCTATATGTCCAATTTCTAGAATCTCATCTGTCACAGAACAGACAATCCACTAAATTGACATGAACTGTACTAAAACTCCTCTCTGGTCTCATCGGTAAATCGAAGCTGTTGGCTTAGCCTTCTGAAGATTGCTGGGGTCTCCTCCAAGTCTAAAATGCTATGATTCAAAACATTCACTCCTCACATTTAGAAATAATTTATGCTATTAATTTTAACTGATATGAGACTACCTAAGACCTTTCCAACTCAATCAGGCCAAACCTTGCACCATTTAGAGCACAATTGAAAAAAAAAAAAAATTTAATAGCCACATGTGGCTAGCGGCTGTTGTATAGGACAGTGCAGGAATGTACAATTGGGTAACTTGTATCAGTTACAATTGCATTTGGGTATGATTAACAGAAGAAAAAATAACAGTGATTCAAACAGGATAAAATATTTTTTCTATTTCACAAATAAGTCCTGAGGAAGGCAGACAGGGCTCTCTGGTACACCACAGCATCAGGGGCCCTATCTCTTTCTACGTTACTTTTTTGCTATTTGTGGCCTTTAATCCCAGGATTATAGTCCAAGATAACTACTCCAAGCATCAAATTCACATCCAGAAAGCAAGAAAGATGAAAGAGAAAAAAAGGGCAGGCCTCCGCCTCCTTTTCTTCAAGGATATTCCCAGAAATTACATGCACCATTTCTGCTTACATCCCATTGGCCAGAACTTATTCATGCCTCACACCTAGTTGTAAAAATGGAAGCTGGAAAATGCAGTCTTTATTTGGGGCAGCCAAGAATCTAGATAAAAATTAGGAGTTCAATTAGTGTAGAAGAGGAGTATAGATATTGGAGATAATCAGTATTATTTGCCTTACCCACTTTTCAATCAATCTTACTTCATGAACTTTTGTCCATTTCCTTCAATATTCTTCTGCAACATTCTTTTTATGCTGAGAATAATACTATATTGTATGACTATAACATAATTTGTTTACCACATCCTAAGTCATTGAATATGTAGGTCACTGCCAATGTTTTGTACTTACAAAAGTCTTATAGGGATCATTACCTATATCATTATGCATAACCATGATTATTTTCCTGCTTTTTGGTCTTTTTGATTTTTTTTCTTCCATAATCCTACTTAAATATATCCTAGTTAAGATGCTATGTAAATCTACTATGGTTCTACTGAGTTTTTTTCCAAAGATACATGCCAAAAGATATTTGATGTGACTTAGAACTTATCTAATTCTGAGATATTTGCTGTTTTCACACTTTTCTTCGGCAGGTAAAATGCTTTCAAACAATTGGAACTGAAACTTAGCACCACTCACATGGAAAAGAATTGTAATCTTCTAATAATATTGAGGCAAGTTTTAACTCAGACCAGTCAATTGAAAGTTTAAGGATACATCCTGGACCAATCCGGGATGAAGCCCTGGATTTCCTCTAGCATGTATACTTTGCAGTATATAGCAGGAGACAAGTCCTATATTACTTTCTGAGTGATACTAGGGGAGACTTTCAGAGTGGCAGCCATGTTGGTCTGGTACCAACTATCAGGGAATAGGAAGGACATGCAATGTAGTCTGTCTCAGGGAGTTTGTAATCATGTGACCAAAAACCTATTATTATCATAATAGAAATTCTAAATGGGAAGGTATGAAACCAAAGTTAGGGCAAGGGCCATCCCGGGGTGATGGCTATTTTCCTAAGGCCTTGCTAGGTAGATTCTTATTAATTTAGTGGCTCTCAAATATTGGTCTCTGACTTAGGTTGAGTACTTCAGAAGTAGATGCCAGACAAGGATTCGTGTGAAATTTATATATTAGAAAATATACCAGGAAAAACTGGGATTTGGTAGGCAAGTGAGGAAGCAGGATCAAAAAGGGAAAGATGATAAGCAAAGTCCCATGGAGGGTTAATTCCATGGGGGCCATTCAAAGACGATATTGATTAAACCTTAGAGTTGTCCCAGACACAGGGCAATGTAACTAGAAAATTTATATTCCAGCACACATGAGGGGATATAAATTTGTAAACACTTCTTGCTCAAATACCTAGGAAAGAGGGTTCCAACAACCTTAGAGCAGCCCACCACAGACAGACACAGGTGCTAGCCATTGGAGTGGAAGCCCTGGGAGCCAGTATGCACAAAAATGGTGAGCACGTTTTTGATCAGCTATATTATGGTCACGTCGATGATTCAAAATGGCCAGGAAATTGCTTGTAGCCTCTCTGCACAAACCTTTCCTGCCCTAGATGCTGCAATCAGCTTTCAGGGTCTGCATCCTGCTCACTTCTTTTGAATATAATATGGGAGAAATGACAACTCCTGTGTCTCTCTATTTTTAATCATGCTACATGTCCATACAAAATATCTTAAATTTTCTCCTTAATAACTGACTCTCAGGCCAGTATAATCTAGTTCACAGTCATAAACCTCTAGAAGAATAATTTCTTGAAGGATATTCCACCTTCAGCTTCTCTTCCATCTTGTTCTTCATGTCACACAACAAATTCTAATACAAGATTATTTCTCTTTACTTTGGACCTACTGGTCTTAAATGTGTCCTGCAACCAATGGGCAGGCAATGGAATTCAACAAATTTTTATCGAGCCCATATTAGTAAAATAGTTGTGATAGACCAGTAGATGATTTTTGAGATAGGATTGCAAAAAGCTTGAATTTAGACTAGACTTTAAATGAGGCATGGATAAATTATACTAAAACATGGTAAAATGTGATATGATAGGAGCATGAAAGCAAAATGCTGTAGGAATCTTGAAAGAAAGTTCATTTCCATCAAAGTGAGCAAAGAATGCTTCATAAATGACAGTAATTTGGTTGTCCCTGTAGAGTCAATAGGTTTGTGGTAGGTGGAGATAGGAGAGAGGAGAAGGGCACAAATAAAAGGAGGACATGAGTACTGAAAAGCTTGGAGACCAAAGAGTGCATTAAATTACCGAGTAGCTTGGCTTGTTTGGAACACAAGGAAGTATCTGAGCTTTAGGTGAACAAACTTGGTTGGAGAGAGATCCTAGAGAGACTTTCAAACAAGGAGATTTAGGGTCTATTCAGGAAATGGGATGCACAAGACTGATGAACTTTGTGAACTGCAAAAGGGAGCGAGAGCCTGAAGTACCAGGAAGGTTATTCCTAAATACACAGCTTATATTCTATGTTAGTCATTACTATGAAATACATATTCTTATTTACTATAATATTATATTAATATGCAACCTTTCAAACTTCAGGAAATTATTAAATTGGAAACTAAATATTTGGAATATTCTCTTATAGAATTGTAGTACTGATAAAACGAACTTCTCCCTAAGTTATTTGAAAAGTATTTCTAAAAGGAGCTAAGAAAGTTTATTTCTTCCTACATTATTTAGTTATAACAATTTCTACACTGGGCCACTCTTGACATGTGTTGATTACATTTGCTCTGAAAAATCCTCAGGTATGGACGGATCTCGTCAATGAGTTTTGGCATGCATTAAAGTCAGAGTTCTTTGGGAGGCATTTTCAAGGAAAAGGAACAGACAGTTTCTCTGCGGAATGTCTCTTGGCAAAGGACTTTCAACTGCTTTATTAACCACATTCAGAAGCTGCACTTCTTGCCTTTCAGAGCAACATATTATACGCTGCTCATGTAAGTTAAAGTTATGACAAATCTAAATAAAACTGGAGAACGCATGCGTAATGGCCAAAAATTCAATAGCTTTAATTTTTTTAAAAACTTGAAGAAGAAATGGAAAGAAAGGAAGAGAAGGAAACTTCATAATATATTTAATCTCTGTATTTTCTAATGCTGAGAAAATAAAAATAATATCAAGAAAATAAAAATAATATCAATACCCAACAGTCTGATCTATATATACTCCAATATGATATGTACCATTTAAAAGTGTACAATTTAAATTGTATTATACTATGTCAACTATAAACACATGTTTATATAGCATTTTTCTTGGACGTAAAATAGGGGGAGGATAAACGGCCTTTTGTTTTTATTCAATTGATATTAAAATGTAAAGTGACAAGTCAGTGGGTGTAATCTAGATGCCAGTGCAGGGAGCTAAGTTGGACCTCCAGCTCCTCAAGGCCAAGGGGAGTACAGCCCTTGCAGCATGCTTGGGCCCTGTGTGGGACTGAAAAAGAATGTCTGCTCTGGACCCACAAGTATGCCAAGGGCCTACATCATGTGTATCTCTTGTCATTGCCATGGAGATAGAGTTCTCTTAAGTCTGGTTTGGCACATCCACAACATTTACAAGGTCTCCAACCTAATCTATGGAATATGGATGGGGAATGCCAGGCATATGCAACTACCTGTTGGTATCAGCAGGAAGCTTTGAATATTAACCTGGTGGTTTCTTCTAAAGTGTGCATGCTCTCCATCCTTTTCGTTTTTTTTCCTGATACAGATTCAGTTCATCTAAGTTCTATCTTCTCAAAATTTTCCTGTTTTTCTTCTTATTCATAGAAAACCTTTGGGAGATCATTGGATATGACTGGAATTTGCATTTAAACCACTACCCCAAACGATTCAGTGGACCAAATATATATTTTAAGAATTGCTCTCTAGTAAAAATGAGAAACTTTACAGAATTTTATGCAGAGAAAATGACAAAATCTGTTATGTTTTAAAAAGCCACTCTGCCTGCTCTATTGAAAATAGATTCTAGTGTGCCCATAGTAGAATCAAGAAGACACAGTAGAAGGTTTTTTGCAAGAAGACACAGTAGAAGGTTTTTTGCGAGAGATAATGGTGGTTCTCACTTTGGTGGTTGCAATGAAGGCAGTAAGATGTAGTCAAATTCTGGATATATTTTAATGATACAGTCAACAGGAATTTCCTGACATATTGAATGTGAGGTGAGAATTAGACAACACTCAAATATAATGCCACACTATTTATCTAAAAAAAAAAAAAATGCTATTAAAAGAGATGAAGCAGGTTTGGAGAGTGAAAAGAAGCAAGTCTGATTTTAAAAGTTATGAGTTTGAGGTCATTACTGGACATTCAAATGGAGATATCAAGTAGGCAATCAGATACACAGGTCTGACATATAGAACATTTCTAGGCTGGAACACTAAAATCTTGGGCGTTGTCAGTATATGGATGGTATTTAAAGCTATGTAAGTAGATGAGTTGGCCTCAGAGCTTTTCCCTCTTTCTAATCCTATATCCTTCCCTTTCTACCACAAGTGCTGATCTCTGTCTACTTCTTAATAAAATCCTGCATGCTAAAGCCCTTCTCTGCATCCAGTTCTCAAGGAACCTAATTTGAAATATATTTTAATTAATATTATAATTTAGCATTTTCCTTGATTTAGTTAAAACATGTCTAAAATTAAGATCCACATACAGTCCAAATCTTTTGTTTGGTTCTTATCAGTAAAAGGCTTGAAATTCCATAGATTTTCATTTTGATTTATTCATTCTTTATTGTATTCCTTTCAATACAATTTCTTTATTGTATTCCTTTCAATACAATTTACTGAGTATCAGCAATGTACTGGTTACCTTTCTAGGCACTAAAAGACTAAGGAATACCTACTACTAACCAATTAAATGAGTTGTAAAGGCTATATATAACCTAAAACTAAAACATGACTTTAATGAAGCATCACATTGTTATGTCAACTAAGGATTCTGACACCACACACCACTTAACAACACGACTCATATTCGGCATTAAAATCTCAGATAAGATTTTTCATAATGTGGGAAGATGAACCTTTTGTTATCTGTGAATTTTCAATGTTTTCTTTCATTGTTGGTAGTTATCAATTGCTGCTAGATATTTGTCAAGCTACTGTTAGATTTCTCCTTTATCGTTTTGCTTGTTTTAATTCTGTCTTCAATTTTTTGTTCTTTTTCGCCAGCAAATAATACCATATGAGTTAGGTAGCTGGTAAATTATTTGCCTTATTCAAATGGGTCATAGTCAAAAGGGCTTGAGAATTCTTGTAAGATACAATTACTGACAGTCTAGGAGGCCACCTATCTTAGTTTAATTCCACAGGAAATTTGTAACCCAACATGTTGCTGCAAACTAGATACAAAATTACATATTCAGAAATGAGTTGTTTCAAATAGAGCATGCCTAGTGGATCCTTGCTTACATGGAAAAAAACTAAAAAGATAAATAGTTTCTGTTATTACTTAGAGCAAAATTCTTTTATTATTTTATATACCAAAGTAATATCTATCAGTGAGCAAGATGGCAGAAGAGGTAAATTTAGAGTGTAAGAGAAGAGTTAAATGATGTTTGAAAGTGTTTACTCTGACGATGTTCTTTTGAACCGTAAGAATAAGCACTGGGAACATGTTCAAAGGATCTGCTCTGTGGGCCCATGGGATTACGAAGTTCCTTAGAGTTCTGCCTTCCTCCATCCCACACCTTGTCTCCAGGCACTTTAGCATCGCCCTGTCATTATCTCCTGACTCTGGATTGCCTACATAATGATCAACTCATAAATTTTGAAGAAGAATTGTTAAGAATTCCAGATTCACACCCCTAAACCCAACCTGTGCCCAGTCTCCCACTTGGTCTAGAGAAGGAAATGAGTCGATGTGAGTTGAGAGCTGGGTGAGGTACCAAATTGAGGTAAATCATACAAGCAAAAGAAAAGAATGAGGTCTTGGTGCAACAAAGTATCCATAAGCCAAAATAGTGGTACAATGGAAGAATAAAAAGAACAACAGAAGTCAGACAGGCATAGAAGTCTCTGAGACCACAGTGATAAAATTACCTAAAGGGACATATCAGGAATTGATTATTTCTCACCTTTATTTCCCATCTTGATGAGAACAAGATATTCTTGGGTGCTGCTCTGACCTCACCAAGAGAAACAGATAATTCTTTACACTTGTGTTTTCTTTTCAAAAGGTTCCGAGATGCTGTTTAATTTAAAAAACAAAGTATTGTCTGAAATCTTCAACTAAAAACAGAAATCCCAAAGATATCGGGGAGTGCTAGAAAGATTGTTGGTGGGATATATTTAAAGTTTGTGGGATTAAGTTCATGAGTCCAGTGTTTGTCAACAGTAGATTAAATTGAAGACCTGATCTTTGGAAACATGGCAGAGTGAGAGACATCTCCAGATCTCTCCCCTTGAAATAACAATAAGCCGAACATCTAAAACTCAACAAAAAAAAACACTCAAACTGCGCACCAGCACATCTGAGCATGAGATCTGTGCATAAGAGCTACCACAGGTCAGAACCCCGGGTGTCAGGCAGTGGACTGGGAGAAACAAAGAAGCTGCCTCTCAAAGCCATGGGAGCTCCCTGGAGGGGGAGAGGGAGGGAAGAAGGTGCGATAAGTTCCCTGAACAGCCCTGCCTGGGAAATCTGTGAGCTCTCGTGGTCAGCTGGCGGGAGGGCCCAGTCATCATGGCAGAAGGCAGAGAAGCAGAATGGCAGAAAAACAACAGTTGATTTTTATTGGCTGCAATTGCAAAACCAAGGCTGAGCTTCAGCCTCCATCCCCCAACCCAAAGGGCCCCTCCCTCCATACCCTTCAAGACTGAACACTGCAGAGCCCCAGGGGAATCTGAGTCAATGCTACCAAAACTGTTGCTAACACTGACAAGGACTGAAACTGAGGGTACCAAGTATGATTAAATATCTATAAGGGGAAAAAAGGGCATTTTTAAGGCTTTATATAAAGTAGAGATCCAAGAGGCTTAGATGCCACCGACTGGAAACCAAAAAAAGTGACTTCTTTGCAGCAGGCTAAAGAGAGACCTTTATATAGTAAATCTTCTTTCTGGAGAAAAAGCAGAATACATTTCCATTAGTGCCCAGACGGAGAAATAGTCCATTAAACACCATGAACAACCAAGGTAACAAGGCATCTCAGAAAGAAAGAAAAATCTCCAGAAAATAAGCTTACAGACATAGAAATATGCAATTTAAATGACAGAATTCAGGATGGTTCTTCTGAAAAAACTCAGTGAGTTCGGAATCAAGTCATATCAACCATTTCAGGAACTGAAAAAACACCTAGATGAGCAGAGCAAGGAGATTGAAATCCTCAAAAAGAACCAAATAGAACTTCTGGAGATGAAGAACACACTGCAAGAGTTGAAAAATGAAATAGTAAGCTTGAGAAATAGTCGACCAAATGGAGGAAAGGATCAGTGATATCAAAGACAGAAATCTAGAAATAAATCAGAAGGAAGAAGAGAGAAACCGAAGAAAGAAATATAATGAAAGAGAAATATAAGAACTAGCAGATAATATTATGAGAGGAAACATAAGAATAGTAGGTATTATCAAAGAAACCAAGGAAAAGGAGCAGGGACTAGAAAGCATTTTCAGACAAATAGTTGACAAGAATTTCCCAAATCTAAGGAATGAGTTGGAGCTTGGAATTCTAGAAGTCAACAGAACACCCAATTATCTCAATCCAAAAAGGCCTTCACTAAGACACATTGTATTAAAATTATCAAAAATCAATGACAAAGACAGAATTATCAGGGCAGCCAGGGAGAAGAAAACAGTAACTTATAAAGGAAAATCCATTAAATTATTCTCGGACTTCTCAGCTCAAACCTTACAAGACAGAAAGGAAGGGAATCAAATATTTAAACTATTACGTGAAAGGAACTACCAGCCTAGAATAATATATCCAGCTAAACTCTC